>NW_020664373.1:20968393-21055417 GCF_002925995.2 Terrapene triunguis
TGCCGCTTACCCTGGAGCCGGCCCTGCAGGATTGAGCCAGATCTGGGAACTTCACTACACAATGGCTAGTGTGACATCATCAACTGTGGTCATTCTGGTTGGTGCAATGGTCCCCAGTTGATGACATGCTTGTTGAGGACATCAATCAGTTCCAAGCATTTTAATATTTTTGTCCATATCTATTATAAAGATCCTTTATGTGCTCTTACTAGACTTAGTGAGTTAATGGCAGGTAACTGAAAATATTAAAAATGAACATTGCTAAACTCAAATAGTTGTATAGTACCTTACTTATATTGTGACATTTATGTAAGTGAGCCTGTGAAAAGGAAAGCAGATGACCCTAAAATTTTCAATTAAACTCAAGAAAATCTGAAAAGCCTATTGTTTTCCAGCATTAAGTATATCAAGCTAAACATACATTTATTTGGGCCAGTGCAGAATCATAAAAGATGAGGGTTAAGATTGCAACCTATTGTGATGAAAAGAGAAACAGTGAGTCAATGTGATTTTAAAAAAATGGCTAACTGAAGCCATCAAAAACATTTGTGTCAGGACTCTCTATTGTTTTAACTCTTCACCAGTACCATATGAAAGATATGAATTCCTATTTGTGCATCTGAGTAGAGAGAGCAAGTTGTTTTCCATGGAGGTGCCTCAACTTTGGAGCTCAATTAGCCTATTGTTTCAAAAGACTCTATTTTTGTTTGTCATCAGAGTATATTGCAAGACACACTTATACTGGGTTCTGCCTGCAAGGATGATTTACATGAGGATATGACTTGAGGGAGAATGAGTTTCTTTTTCTTTTTCTTCTCTTCAGCTGACTTTGTACTGATTTAGTGATGTTCATTTATGGCTACCATGGCACTGAAAATGTCTCATTTGCAGGATCAAATTCATTGATATTCTAAAATCTTTCACTTCAATAGAAAAAAATATATTTAAAGCCATATTAAATCTTGAAGAGTGTGATGAAACTGCCTGTTCGCACTTTTTAAGATGAGCACAAATCCTGTCCATGTTACTACAACCTTTAGTAATGTTTACATTTTGAATGAGGTATTTTCATTACTTCTGCCATTCAATTGATTGTTTCTTACAACTTCCTTATACTTCAGGCATGTTTAATCAGATAAATTCATATTTGATGTTTGGTAATCACTAAACACTAATCCCCCATTTGTGGTGTTGACCAGGAACTTTCACATTTAATACAGGTAAAATCAGAAATAACCACCTAGTGAATTGAATTCTGTGAACACTGAAGATTAAAGAATATGTTGAGCTAGCAAACTTTTATAAAGAACCACATTAGCAGATGTCCTGCCCATCTTCTAGAAATTTTTAGATTCTAGCAAAGAAATCCCTCCCCACAAGAATTTACAAGGACCATCCACTCCTATCTCTTCAACGCCCCATCTCAGGTGATTCCACCCACTAGCAACACACCTCTTTTAAATGACCAACGAGTCCACTTATTCCCCTTTTCGTCAAGGTTTCCATACAGTTTTCATATTATTTCTCTAATAGACATAGCAAGAATTGCGATGTTCATCACTTCATTCTTAACTTTTAAAAATATAATATTTTTTCCGTGGTTGAATTTAGAAATTAGTTTTTCTAGTGTTCAAATATATGTTATGTTCATGTAAATACTTCCAAGGTGATATAGACACTAAGAAAGAAAGAAGGAAAGAAATAAAACCAAAGGGGGAGTCGGAGGGAGAGAGTCCCAGCCAAGACAACCAAATACCTTCCCTTCTTCTGCCTCTCACAACTATTCTGCCCCAAAATAGGAACAAAAACATAACAAAACAAAAGTCGGCAAACAGCAAAACAACCTACCTCACACTCCTCCCCAAAGGTATTTTCTCCCAAACCCCAGTGTATACGGTATTAATGATGTGGAAAACGGCAATGAAAACACTTAATAAATGAAAAAATAAATAAATATTATTGGGATTATAAGGAAAAAATAGTCAGAGAAAACACAGCAAAGGGGAATGGAGTTGGTTAGTCTTCTGACATTTTGTTCTCAAGCTTCTGAAACAAATATTCTTTTTTGAGGTAATTAAAACATCACTGCTTAATTTAACTACTTTAGGAACCATAATTTTTCCCAGCAGGTGAAGTTCACATAACTCAACAGAAGAGTCAGCAGGAAAGTATTTACAGACCATAAATGCTAATGCTTTAACAACTAGCTTCAGATATTTTTCTGGAGCTCCACAAATTGTTAATAGCACTACTGTTAATGCAGTGTATGGGTCTATAGCTGTATGCTTGTAATAGTGCATTATTGGGAAATACCAAGTATATCAAATACATAATATATCTACAGCTGGAGTTGAATATACTAGGTGTAAAAGGTTATTAGAGGGCTTGCACATGTGCTGAAATCCAGTATGTTTTATTGGGAAGTCTAAATTGAAATGATATGGGGACTTTCAACATGCTCATATTGTATGCCTACTTAATGCCCTTATTCACTAAAGCACTTTAGCACACACTTAATTTTATGAATGTAGTAGTTCCACTGACTTGAATGGGATCTAAGCATATGCCTAAAGTTAACCACATCCTTAAATGAGTACTGCCAATTTCAAGCATTCAAAAATCAGGCCCATAAAAATCATGCTATTTTAAAAATAATACATGTATTTTCTTTCTGGTTTGAATTGGAACTGCATGCAGTAAAACTAATGGTGTAAATTTGAAGTAGATTTCTGCTGTGCTCAAAATGTAAGCCTATAATTAGCCTTTAGATACCTCAGCTTCAGTCTAAACAAAGTCAAACACCTATATGGGATTTCCAAAATTGGAGCTAAAGAGTATACATGGTCTGCAGAGAAATAAACTGTTGCATTTAGCAATCCTACCTGGTGAATTTGAACATGCAACAACTTCTATTCCTTTACCAAAGATGCAAGAACAAATATTATAGTTGTGCGGATTTATGTAATAAATATTTAGGCAAATTATGTGGCTTTAAGGACTTTGGGAAGTTTTTGATGCAGCTATCGGTGATGCTAACTTTATGCACTCCTGATCTATAGAACATACAACTTTTGTAGTGGATTTTTAAAATTTATATAACAAAGCCTTCAGATATTGATTAAATATAGCATCAACACATTACCTGTAAAACAATAAGGACAAATTGAAATATGTAATAATGTGCTATGACCTAAGTAATACTTTTTGGCTGACCATCAGAATTGAGTAACACACTGATGAGAGAAAATTATCATTAGTTTCAGAGAAAAGGAGTACTTCACAAAATGTATGTAGCATTGTTCACACAATCCCACTTAGCACTGACAATAAAGGCACCATAAACCAGATGCAAAACTAAGGAGACAGAAAGTTAAAACAGGTATTTTCCCATCATCTTTTATGATGGGAACTATGTGTATTTTATAATATCACTGTATCTCAGTATATTATACTATTTCTATAGGATTTTTCTATGCAGCATTTGTTAATCTTAGTTTAGGAATCCACAACGCTTTCAACTGGTTAAATATTATCAATATTATCCATTTGGCAGAATTCTTTGCAATTGTTTCAGCAAAGTTGAGAAATTCTGGTGCATTCCTCTCCTCTTCCATGTATCTAGTCAAATATTTACAGATAGTAGTCTGTATTTTGCCACTATCCAAAATGAACAATGGGTTCCCCTCCCAACCATGATACAGATCTAACAATGAATTGTGTAAGATTTCACAGTAAGCTGTGAACAGCTAATTGTGTATATGCACATAGCTTCTTTAGTCTTTATTGCATCTAGTGTTCAGCCTGTAGTAATCAAAATATTGTAGTTGGTATTCAGTGACTGTAATCATACCTATTACAACAGGGAACAGAGGAAAAAGGGGATTTGGGGAATTTTCACTGAGCATTTGCAGTTATATAAATTATTGTTCTTCCATTTCTAAGGAAAAACCTGCAGGGTAAAGGGTGTCATTTTTATTTACAGATTAGAGGAAGAGAAATCTTTCTACAGGGAAAAGAATGCTATGTAATATGCACACACACATTCAGATCAGGAAACCACTTTAATAATAACTGATCTTTAATGTGTGTTTTTTCATATCTTCTATTCCTAATGCTTTAAATTATAGTTCACAAATACACATTTAAATGCAGATGCATGTAGACAGTTTTAAGATTTTAAAAAGATACCAGCTTCTGCTGTTTGTGGGAAAAAGTTTACTAAAGTCAATGAAGCTTATCTATTACTATAGATGGATTTTAATCCCTAGTGAAATCCTTATTCATTTATTAAATGGGAAATAAGTTAATTATTAAAACTAAATACTTAACATGTATTTGGAAACCTCTGTTTTAATCAGTGGTGTTAACTTATGGTCCGGGGACCAGTTGTGTTACTAAGCCAGGCTGCCTTCTACAATAACAAAAATTTGTACACAACACAGCATATGTTAGCCATAAAAACTTGATGGCCTCATTTTACTGACCTGTCAAAGGCTATATTAATTATTCCTCAAATGTTAAGGGTAAAGTCTTTTCAAATTGATTTAGGTATCCCTACACTGATTTTCAGTACGTGGGATTTATGGCTATGCCAAGATATATTTATTATGTATCATTTTATTTGTGACGAGAATTATCTTGACCATACATATATTATATTAAATTAAATAATATTTATTTTATGCTCACTACCTTGGTATTAGAGTGATTTATCATAGGAAGAATATTTATCAGAAGAAAACAGATGTTCATTATTCCCCGGGCCAAAGGAGGTGTATTGTCTGGAATCTACCACCATTCCTAGTGCAAGTGGGTCAAGCAGGTGGTTGTGGCAGAGGTGGGGTATTGTGGCCTCTGCAACCGGAGTCAGCTAGGTTGCGGCTCCTGTTGCTGTTACAAGTATGCTGGATAGAGGTCTTGAGGTCGGGGATGGAACGACTACTTCTGCTTTCTGCGCCTCGGGGCCAGGATGTAGATTTTAAGGAACCAGAGTCTTTGAAAGAATGAGGGTCTCGTCTGTTTTCTCACTAAAGAACTTTTGTGTGTCAAAAAAGGGGAAGTCCTCTTTGGTGGTTTGGACCTCCTTGGGGAACCAGGATGACTGCAGCCAGCAATTCCTGCAGATCACGGTTGCCAAAGACCAAGAGGCAATGTTGGCCGCATCCACAACAACCTGGAGGCCCACCTTGGCCAGCAGTGTCCCCTTATCCAACAGCACTTGGAGCTGCTGTTCTTTGTCTCATGGTAGCTGGTCTTTGAACTCTGTTACTTTAATTTAATTGTGAAAATCATATTTCACCAGCAGAGCGAATGTTGCATGTCCTGGACTTCCTCCAATGGGATCCCCAGATCCATCGCCACCAACTAGAGTGGTTCTTGGTATTGGAAGTGGTCGTCCGGTGGGGAGAGTGTGGCAGGAATGAGCACCTTGTCTGGGGATGAAGAGGCAGCAGTTGGGACTGGCAGAACTGGTTCCACCTCTTCTTCCTCATTCTCATAAACATATGGCGCTGGAGGGTGAGTGGGGAATGGCCTATAAGAAGCCACCAATGGTGCCCCTTGGCCCCGGAACAGATCCCAGGATGGCCAGTAGGGTCAAAAATAATGGTCTCTGGCCATTGGTGGATTAGTGGGCCCTACGGATAACACCACCACACCAAAGGGATTGTAAACTGGGGGATATGGACTCCGAGGACAGTTCTGGAAATGGCAGCGCTGACAGTTCCGAAGGGCCGTGATGTGGCAATCGGACATCTCACCCCAGTGGTGGCAGCAATGGTTCATTCACTGGAGAGGGGAGGAAGCACGTGAGTGGAAGTGCAGAGAGAAATGGAGACCATGGATATGGGAGGAGCAGCTCCTCTGTTGACAGCAGTGGTTCCAGGCACCTGTGAGTGTGGGGAGTCATATGCGACAATCCTGAGGGTACAGGTGGTGTCAGCAGACCTTGTGGGGTATGTGGCAGATACACCAATGAGTACCGGGGCAGCCGACAGTACCACTGGTTGCACTTCCATTTTGCCTTATCCTTGATTCTGGTAAACTTAGGCAGCAGTCTGGTCGGATCTACACGTGACTTCTCACCCAATCTGGTGCAGCTTGGGGAGGAAACGCAGCATTACTGAGCAGTCATGGACGGGGATCTGCTCTTATGCCTATGTCATGCTTCTTCTCATGGCAGGGCTTGTCCAGTGGTCTTGGGTACCATCGGATCTGGTGCCTGGGAGGTGCTTAGAGGATCACTGACCATCAATGATGAGTGGTGCACCGTTGGTTCCGGATCTGAATGCGCTCATGGGCATGTGGCCTCTTCCAATAAAAGCTTCCAGAGGTGAAGTTCTCCATCTTCCCACATTTTGGGCGGGAACGACTTACAAATAGTGCAGCGGGTAATGTGGGCCTCACCGAGGTATTACAGACAGCACTAGTGTTCATTGCTCACTGAAAATGAGAACAGGCAAGAGGCACAGTTCTTGAAGCCAGGAACCTGGGGCATAGTCCCCAGGAGGCCAGAGTTCCCCCAAATAGGGGGAAAAACGACACCATATATCTCTGAGTAACTACAACTACATAACACAAAAAACTATCTACAACTATATACAAGGGAAACGGACAGGAAATCACTCTCTTAGCAAAGCTAAGAGCACAAAGGAATAGGGTTCCAACTCTAGCCATGAGGCAGTAAGAGGGAACTGGAGCAGCATTTACCCGCATGGCCTATTATAGCCTTAGCTGCAAACATGAGGGGGACACATGGGCGGGTCAACGGACACTGCTAGGAAACCGTTCCCGCCCCGGTGCATGGTGCACATGCACACCCTTTTGGAATCCATATAGGGACCACCACTCAAAGAAGAAGAATGATATTTCACCCATTAATGTTTATAAACATTAGAGTTTAAAATGAATAATTCCAAGAAATGTTTAATTGTGGATTATCAAAAATATTACATACTAGAAAATCAGAGCTCACATGATAACATTGCTGTACCCTTTATCTTGTTTACAGGCACAAAAAGGTTAAAAGAAAAAAAACCCCACAAAACACAAACAAAATAGCAACAGCAAAATGATGGCATATAGCATGCACATCACAGATCAGTTTTGGGTTCTGATTCAGTACAGGATTTAAGCATATGACTAATCCTAAACATATATTTCCCATAGACTGCAAGAGAATTACTCACTTGCTTAAAATTAAGCACATGCTTAAGTGCTTTGCTGAATTGGGGACTTAGTGCAGCCCTTAAGCCGTTACTGTTTGTAATGGCCATTTTAAAATGTTAACCTTGCTCAACATTACAGAATCTATAAAATGTTGTTTATATTTGGGTTGGGGCCAGGCAGTTGTGGGTTGTAAAACTATTTACCCTGATTATCTTCCACATACCTAATCACAATGTACGGATATTTCTACTTTCCATTTTTTTTTTAGTTTTGTCCCTATGAAATTGTGTTTAATGATCTGTCTTCTTAATTATATTTACTTTATTTCAGTTAATACTGTGTCCTGCCTTGAGAGCAGGGGACTGAACTAACCTATTCAGGTCCCTTTCAGTCCTACACTTCTATAATTGTATGATTTTTTTCTATATTTTAAGAAAATAGTCAATTCCAAAACTTTCATCTTACATATACAAATATTATAATCCCTAAAATACCACATTTGCTTTCAATCCAATAAGATACAAAATCTTTAGTAAAGGGCTAGCTCAGTGCACTGAAGAAAGTGACAAACTAAGCAAAGCATAAATCTGTGCGCTTTAAATACATTAAAACACAATCTATTGACATAGACGAGGATTCAGATAAAAACCTATTATGTTTTATATGCCAATAATCTTTTTTGTCAATGACCCTGTCCTATATCATCCACAATAAAAAGTAATAAAAATTGTTCATGCCAACATTACTTATAAAATGAATTCTTTTATCCACAAACCAATACAATTTTAATAAAAATAAATGGCTTATAAGCCAGACAAACTGAATAAAAAAAACAATGAAAATTTAACAGAAGGTTCACTATCCAGCACACAAATAGACCTATATGATCCATTTGCAATCTATTATACTTTATTCTACGTATCCTTAAATCATACATTAAAAGTCCTTTCCATCAGGCATGAAGGAAGAGATTTTCAGATGCATCTATTTGGTCTTCCAACACTAGGTGCATAAACCAACTGGTTAATAATACATGTGAATAAAGCAACAAAATACAACAAAGGGAGTGCAGTAATAACCTACTGGAGCACACAGCCTCAGGCACACATCCACCAGTTGCCTTCTAATTCCCACCTTGGTTTACTTCTAGAAGCGTATGGGTTTTTAATTTAACATAAAATCCCTTTAAACAAAAAAGTTTGATTTTAGGTTGGTGATGATGCTCTAAAACATGTCATTCCAAAGAAAAGTGGTTCATAATAGAAGGAGAAGAGAATTTAGTAGGAAAAATATTTCAGCACCATTTCTTAACTGTCTTCTAGAGATTTATTGTTAATTTTCTAGTTTTGTGAGGTTCCCTGGACAATTCGGAATCTTAATAATGCAATAAAACTACAATTATGTCATTTACATGGCGAGAGAAATATATACATTTGGTAAGGAGCTTACAATTTATGGGCCCAATACAGCACATGCACAGAGTAACTTTACTCAGATGAGTAATGCCATCATTTTCAAAGTTGTTCACATGCATGTTTACAGGAACAAACAAACTGTGGCATGGAATAACAGTGCAGGAATATGATGAAGTAGAGAATGAGGGTGCATCAGATAAGGTGGAACTTGTGTGCACTGCACCACCGGGCTGCAGAGGGAAGCAGTGGTTTCCCTCTGAAGCACCCACCTGGAGATGCACTAGCAGGGGGACTTCAAAAATAAATTGTTGCTTCCCTTTATGCTTGCCATTTGTGGCAAGGCTGCTCTTAGCAGAACATGTAGCTGGTTTAAGGCTCTCAATCAGTTTATACATAATGTTATAATCTAAAAGCAGCCCTTCTTATTGAACGGAAGTGTGTGTGTACACAACAAAAGGGAAGAGGCAGCTGTCATGGAGAGAGAGAAGCACTGTATATAAAATAGAAATAGATTAGGTATAAATAACTAGACCGGGAAAGAAGCTGATTTCTGGCAGAGAAATGGAAAAACAGCGAAGGTACTGGAGAGAGAAAGCTTAGGGACCAGCCTTTGCCACTTTTCATCCCCTTCCACCATTAAATTTTTATCTCACCCATTCAGCATTATAGGAATATTTTTTGTCTTTTTGTTTCAGAGCTCCATGTGGAGAATGACTAAGACATCACAAAAGAGGCCCCATACAGCCAATCAGAATGTGGTTTTTCACAAACATTAAGAAAGCAATACTCTATTATAATTCACAGCAATTTAGCCAATTTCCGATGGAATGTTTCTGGACAGTAATGGAGACCATGGAAAAGAACACCAGAAAGGACATAATACAAATATAAAGCATAAAATCTGTTAAAATTACAGGAAATAAACACAGATTATTTTTTGCAAAAACATAAATACATTCTTTGCTCACTATATACAAAGGCATTTGCAATTGAACTATTTTATATCTTTCAAAGACAGAATCAATGTTGTAACTGAACTCATTCTGTCAGTTACAGGACTTGAGATCAGCTTTATATAAATCGATTGTGTGAGATACAAAGTGTTTTGGTATAAAAGAAATAGAATTAAGCCAAATTAATAAACAGCTTCAACTCAACTCAATTATTTGGAAATAATTACAGTTTCACTTCATTCAAGGCAAAACAATAATTCTACTGTATTCTTAGAACAATTTTTTTTGAAATGCTGTTTCACCAAACATTGTGTTTTGATACAAAACACAGCAAGGTCTAAGAAAATCTTCCACTTGACCATTAATCAAAGAGTGAGACAGATCCTCAGCTGGTGTAAACTCTTGAAACTCCATTGATTTCAATTGCTGACTTCAATGGCGTTAAACCAATTTTCACTAGCTGGGGATGTGTCCCAATCTATTTCACATGCACATACACATCCAAATGCTCCAGTGGTTCTCAAACTTTTCTATTGGTGACCCCTTTCACACAGCAAGCCCCTGAATGCAACCCCCCCATATAAATTAAAAACACTTTTTATATATATTTAACGCTATTATAAATGCTGGAGGTGAAGCAGGGTTTTGGGGTGACGGCTGACAGCTCATGACCCCCACATAATAACCACACAGCCCCCTAAGGGGTCATGATGTCCTACATGCAGAAACCATTTAGATGCAGTCCCAACAAACTGTATCATCGTAATAGATTTTTTTAAATCTAATTTCTCTGACATCATTCATTCATCCTATTCAAACATATATTTTGTTTTACACATGATTACACATCAGGTGTCAGATTACAATACTATTGCTTGCATTGAGTAGTATTTTATTTCATAAGTAGGCCTAATGACTTCAATGAGGCTATTTGTAGAGTTAGATACTTTTCACTGTAAGTAAGAGTATCAAAACATGACCCTATATCTGCTGAGTTATATCTAACCACAATACAGGACTTGAACTTACAAACCTTATCACCACATAAAATATTTATTCCTGAGTGTTATTTCACTGAAGATATTGGTACGGCACTAGTATTAACCACTGCTTACTCTAGTAATGGTTTGCAGAATCCAATCCATACCATACATGATGTTTTATAACTACTTTAGATTTCTCAGAGCACAAATATTCAAGGTCCTTACTCTGGTATGAAAGAATAGGGTACAAATATTCTCAAAGATAAAGCTGCCACAGCTTTACATTTATCCTCTGCAATGATTTGTTCTAAACCTCGCATCTGCTGGTAAAAGAATAAGTAAATAAATAAAATGCATCTCAATGCATAGAATCTTTAATACTAGAGGTCTAGGGGACTATTCTCAACTTGTTTCATGAGACTTTATTGTTAACGTGAGCTGCACAGCTAATTCCCCTATCAGTGCACTGACAATTAACAGTATTTGAGTCATATTTCTTCTTTGGATTCTTAAGCAGAAAGTATTTGTTACAATTTTATTTTTTTTCATAACTCAGTGGAAAATGATGGCAAACCAAACAGATTGCACAAATTACACTGTCAATGTCACAAGAAATGTTTTGTTTTTTAGGAATAAGAGGGAAGGAGGGACAAAAAATCCACGTTTCATTGTAGAGCTGACTTTCTATCAGTGAAAAATACAGAAATTTTAAAAAGAAAACATTACCTTAATATTGAAAGCTCCTAGTTGGCCCACTTGGTTGTAAAGTTCTAATTGATCCTTGACGGGAGATACCCACAATATCAGCTGACTTAACTGTTGTTCAAACTGGGTGAAATTATTTAGCAGATGCTCAATTTCTTTTTCTTTCTCCGGTAGATCTTTGGATACCTTAAAAATACCAGAAATTTGATTTGAAAGAGAAAAAAATAAGCTACATGTAGCAACATAATAGTGCACTTTTATATTGTTAAGAGAGCATAAATCATATGTACACACGGGGCGGGGGGGAGTTAAAGAAATAAATGCACATATTAAAGGACTGTACTAAATGGTTGCATATATTTACCACAACACTCCCCCTGGAAAACAAGTGGTGTCACATTTCTCATGTTTTCAGTTATTCAGATGTACACCTACTCCTGTGTGCTACATAAAGGAAGGTTGTTTTCTCAGGAAGTGAAACTGTTTCAGTATAAAACCTTTTACGTTGAGTATAATATTTTAATAATGAATATACAAATCTGAAAGGGGCTGGCAGTTCATTTAAGTTCAGATAAACATTCAAATGTCCAGATGCTAATTCAAACTATCTAAACCTCTTAAATCTGGAAATCTCATGAGAACATGTTTTCTTAAAAGATCCATAGTTCTGCTCGTTTCCAGTCAGGTTGGAACATGGAAGTACAGATAAAAAAGTACACATACAAATAGAAAAAAATAAGAGGAATATATATATATTTACTTGTGCCTCCAGTCTGAGTTCTACAGTTTTTAGGCAAAGCCTCAGGCAGGTTCATATTTATCCACAGCGATTCTCAATAGCATCAGAAAGTAAGAGCTACTAGATCAGGGGAGGGCAAACTAAGGCCCCGCACGCTCCCCTTGGCCGGGAACAGGGAACCGCAGCCAATGGGAGCTTGGGGGAAGGTACCCGCAAGCGAGGGTAGCGCGCAGAGCCCTCTGCCCTTCCCTCCCCCAGGGGCTGAAGGGACATGGTGCCGGTCACTTCTGGGAGCAGCGCAAGTCCAGGGCAGACAGGTAGCCCACCTTAGCCCCAATCCCCTGCCCCAGCCCTACATTCATGGCCCTGCATACAATTTCCCCACCCAGGTGTGGCCCTCAGGCCAAAACCTTTGCCCACCCCTGTACTAGATGGTATAGCACTAATCCGCAACATAGAAGTGCTAGAAATTAAGACAAGAAGAAGATGGAAATAAAAATAGTAAAGAAAAAAATCAGTTTTCTTCTTTCCAGCATCCTTTAAACCAATGCGGTGCTCACGTTGTATTAAAAAGGGTGGCAATTAATTATTCAACTTGGACAAAAAAAGTGGGTCTGCTCTGCAGATTAAGAAAATCAGTCTTCCCTGTGGCCCATGTTTCTAAGAGCAGGCTTTTACTAAAATGGCTCTTTTAAAAGTAGCAAAATGAGGGAAGCATCTGATAAACACAATATTCCCTTTGGAGTTACACTATATTAATGGAAGCACTACTATGCTATTGGCTGACTACAAAAATATTACTGATGCATACTACCTACTAATCTTTCATCTCCGTTATTTACATAACACAATAAATCTAAAACCATTAGAGACCAGAATGCAATGAAGGTTTCTATGAAAAACACAGCTGAGATAAAGGGAGGAAAATATGAATCTCGTGACAATAACTTTCACTTTGTTTTTCCAAATAATAGTCCATTTGAAAATATAAATTAGACTAAATCAAAGGAATAACACACTTATATATAGTTTATTTTATTTGTCATTTATATGAATGACAAAAACACGTTTTTGTCATTCATATATTTCCCCAATATGTTAAATGATTTTCACTGTTACTGTTTTTCCTTAATACTCTAACACAGTGGTTCACAACCTGTGGCACAATCAGCACACAGCTGTGGCCCAGGTAGAT
Source organism: Terrapene triunguis (assembly GCF_002925995.2). Classification (NCBI taxonomy): domain Eukaryota; kingdom Metazoa; phylum Chordata; order Testudines; family Emydidae; genus Terrapene; species Terrapene triunguis. Next base: position 20,981,551 of record NW_020664373.1, read on the forward strand.
ATACAGGTAGTATATATATAGTGTGGGTGTGGCCCAAATAACACAGAGCGCTGCATATACGGCCCACAGTGATAAATAGGCTGAGAACCACTGCTCCAATATCTAATAAAATCTGACCAATAAGTCAAATCCCTTTTTGTTTTCTCTTAATCTTGTTAAGTATAATAAAATCACTTCCACTCATAGTACAGCATATATCCCCTGAGGTGAAGGAAAACAATTAAAAATGCATCCATTTCCCTTATGTGTTAATTCAATATCTATGCAGACGTTGGATTAATTTCACAGAAGATTAGCTTCATCTTTTTTACAACATTTGAATGTTAATCTGCAATGTTTAGAAACTTTAATATTAACATAAACAAGTTCAACAGAGATATTATTCTTGAAAGTAAACAAGTGATCAGAGACAGAGGTCCACTATATAAATCTGAGCCTACTCCTGAAAGGTTTAAACATAAACTAATTTCAAATCAACATTTATCAGGGGTGTTAAGGCAAGTGTGTTAAGAAGAAGAAAGGAAACATTAATGTGATGGTTTTCTTTTTCCAAAAAGAAGAGCACAGTTAGCTATATTCTTAGATATATTCAGCTTCTAACATCAAAATGTACAAATAATGCGTAAACTAAAACAATTAGGTTTTACGTTCCGCATTCTAAGTTATTGACATTGGAAATATAATTTACACAAAAAAGAGGACTTAATAAAAACGGGCTTTCAACCTTTCCAGACTACTGTAGTCCTTTCAAGAGTCTGATTTGTATTGTGTACCCCCAAATTTCACCTCACTTAAAAGCTTACAAAATCAGACATAAAAATACAAAAGTGTCACAGCACACTATTAATGAAAAATTGCTTACTTTCTCATTTTTACCATGTAATTATAAAATAAATAAATTGAAATATAAATATTATACTTACATTTAAGTGTATAATATACAGAGCAGTATAAACAAGTCATTGTCTATGAAATTTTAGTTTGTACTGACTTCGCTAGTGCTTTTTATGTAGCCTGTAGCATAGGCAAATATCTAGATAAGTTGATTTACCCCCAGAAGACCTCTGAGGATAAATTTGCCAACTTTCTATTTGCAGAAAACCAAACCTCCTTACCCTGCCTCCTGCCCCATCCCTTCTCCAAAGCCCTGCCACTCCTCACTCCATCCCCCCTCCCTCCGTATAGTTGCACCTCAGGTATAGTTCCAAAAGTTCACGGTCTTCCTTCTTAACAGAATAATCCCTGGTGTTTTTGTTTTTTTCCTGCAGCCCCTGCAATCTATTGATTAGCATTTTGCTCAGACTGTAAATGGGTATCCACTATTAACAATACAGTACTCAATTTGCTCATGGCCAGAGAGGGAGCATCTCTCTCCCCTCCCCTCTCCTCTCCCACCGCATGACAGGACTATGTGAATAACCTTTTGATGACCTACTTTAAGTCGCAGACCTAGTGAACATAATTTTTAGTACTTATATACATAACTCCTCACATATGTTCCATATATACATCTCAAAATGATTATGATGACCATCATGACTCAGGTTTTCATTAAAGATGACATTCTTTGGTGAACTAATATGTAGATACCAGACCCAGGGGATTCCTGTAACCTTTATGTACCCCTGTGACCTCTGCCAGCTGACATCAGGAAGTCCTGGGGGTCATACTCTGTTCATAAAAGAGTTGAATCCTGAGCTAAATACTGTAGCACTGGCATGGGATTATCTTTGTATGAAGAAAAACTAAATTTGTTAAATGGTTAATATTTTGAAAAAAATGAGATATTTTATATGTAAGGTTCCATGTCAACTAATTTATCATGCAAACAAAAAAGTCATATCTATAATACGAGTTAACTTCTTAGATGAGGTCTTGAAAAACATCCAAGATTATTCTATAGATTCCTAACCCTAGGGCATGAGACCTATTACTCGACATAAAGAAACAAAGACGAGAACTCCAGTAATAGTTATCTTAAAAGTACCTGAGATTAGCAGATTTTGACAGTATGTCAATAAATGTAACCCCTGTAAGATCCAAGGAGGGTGTTTTATGCTACCATATGAGAAACCCAAATTCTCTCTCTGTTGGGAGAAGTCTCAGGCAAGACTATTATGAAGTAAAAGCAATAGAAAAGGTTTGAGACCTGTTCAATACATTGTTTTTACCATAGCTAGTAGACACCAATCAAGAAAATGTCTGGTCAGCTAGAGGAAATTAGAAGCACTTCTACCAGCCAAGGGAGCAATGGGAGAAAACAAGCAAACTAGTTTTAAGATAGAGTTTGATAAATTTATTAAGGGAATTATATGATGAGGTTGTCTGAGATAGCAGGGGACTGGATTCAATGACATAGGAGGTGCCTTCTAATCCTATTCCAATATCAGTAGGCTGCTAAAAACCAACTGTATTGCTCCCCATGAATATGTATTAATATCACGGAACACTGGCTTGACTGGCAGCAAATCAACAGAACATAGAAAGATACACCTTTGTCTGCCTCCAGAGAAAAGTGGACCTGGCAGAAAGGTGGATTAAAGAAAGAGACTCTGACTTTAACATCAAAGAACCTTTGCAGTTTTGGCTGCATGTCTAAATATTAATTGTAAAACTTTAGATACTGAAATTTAGTACTTTAGTTGAAGAGTTAAGTTAGACTGATTGGCATCTTAAGTAATAGAATAATTGAAAAGATTTAAGCTCTAAATTGGCAAACAGTAGATGATGCTAATTTTATATAAACTGACCCAGGTTTTCACAAGATGTTCATTATTGTTGTAATCTTAAAATGCATACCATTTTGAAGTAATTTAATTTTACATCGCTGAATATTCATATTGTTTACTGTCTGCATTAAGATAAATTTTAAAAAACTACCAGAAAAGTAATTAACATCTTTGGGAATATCAGAATGTTCTGAGAAGTTTGAATAAAATAACCTCAGATCAAAAGTTTGAATCTTTATACAAATATTTTCATATCATCCCCGTTACAGAACTAAGAAGTAATCCCAAGGGCTGTTTCCAACCTTAGGTGTTAGATGACCTTTTATCCCTCATAAGGAACTTAACTATCGCTACAAGACGTCCTTCCCCTTCTTTTTTCATTTAATGTAAAACCACTCACGCTATTGTGCAATGAAACTTTTCCTATGAATTTTTTTTTTGGCTGATTGTTCAGCTCAAAGATATTCCTCTGTACATTGCATACTGAGATGGAAGCAATGTGGAATGCAAAATCAGTGCTGTAGTCCAAGGCAGAAAAGGCAGTGACAAAGTGGAGCAGAAATCACTGCAGTTGCAATCTAGGCAGTTAGGCTGGAGTGATACCAGAAGGCAAAAACAAGTGAAAAAGTGTCGCAGGCCCGTAAGAAAATAGTTTAACCTAGGATTAAAAACACTAACTGTAACGGTATGGTTATTGCATGGCATTATTAAAGCATAGAGTACAGTTATGTGCACTAATTATGTATTTCCATACCTTAACATGTTTGGCTTTCTTTTAAGTTTAACCTTAATTCAGAATTTCCTGGGTCTGTAGTGCTCATTTTGCCCTCAAAGTACTGATGCACTTACTGATCTTTTAGTATAATTCAAATGTTGGTAATGAGAAGAGTAAAATGATTCACCTGGCTCTATAAAGCCTCCCCCACTACGTTGTTTCCCCCCATGTTAAAAAAAAATATTAGTAACCACATATTATATCTTACTTCAAATATGATTATGTTATTAATATAACTGTAAAGGTTGTCATAAATTCATTATACATATGAATGAGAGGGGACAAAATAGTTCTAATTAAATGTAGATTCTTAAAAAGTACATTAGATACATCAACTGACATGATTTTTTACGGCACATTCTTTTATCTTAATTATGAACAGAGAGAAAACAGGTTCTAACTAAAACTATCATTTAACATAATAGCATAGTGTGAAATAGTCCACTGTCTCAGAGAGAGGTTTGGCCATGGAAGGTGTTAGATTTAATTTTAAAAAAGACTAAAAATCTATCTTATGAAGAAAAGACTGTTTTGGATTACTTACAGTACAGTAGCTGCATCTTGCAACAAAATACTAAGAATTCTAGGCGCAGAAGTCATACCAACATTTCTTTGTTGTTGTTGCTGGATTTTTGTTTGTTTGTTTTTAAGTATCCTAAATTTTCACATAACCATGCAGGGCTCACGAAACATTAAGAATCTTAATGGGATAAGAGAGAGAGAAAATGTGTGTCTAGTAAAAGATTTATTGACCTATCTGACAATTAAGCAGTCAATGCATGTGGCTTCCCAGAAGAAGATGCATAGCTGCAATATCTAATAATGATCAGATGCAAAGGTGAATGCAAAACAGAGAGAGGCCACAACTTTATTAATTTAATAATGGGGTGGGACACTATCTGCCCCTTCCCTCTGACATTGCAGATATTGAACTACGTCCAGTTTGAAGTTACAGAGAGCACACCATATAACCAATGAGTTGGGACAAATCCTTGTAAGTCTAACCCCTAGGACTCAGCTCAGTTCTGAGTGTGCTCATTCTCTCCACCTCCCACAATGGGGGCAGAAGGTAGCAAGGTGGACCTCGGTCTGACAATTTTAGGTCTCCCCTTCTCCTTACAGGCACCTTACCCATATCATGGTTTCTTTTACCTCTTGGAGCTGATTCTTTAGCTTTTGCCTGCAGTAGACACTGGCCAAACGTTTTGACAGACATTACTGTAACTTCCTAACAGTGAAATTCCTGCATTCTTTTAACCTAAGCACTGCAATGCTCTGAGGAAGCTGAAAAACTCTCTAGACTCCTACAAGTTTTGGGTCAATGGTAAAAAATTCCTGAACAATAGGGAGGAAGGGCAGGGCAGTAATCATGATGAGATGTCTCCCAGATGACTGGGAAGGCTTTACACTGAGTGGGGACATAAGAGAAACTCAAATCCCCTTGCTCCCACCTGGCTAGCCAATGGGAGACAGAGACGCCCCTTGCTCTCCCCCAGGCATACACTGATGTCCATTTTGAGGCAGGAGAAGGGGCTCAGCTCCAGTATGTCTGGGGACAGAGTCTCCCTGTGAAAGACCCTACATACTACTTATAATAATTGTTGTACAAACTATACCTTGTGAGGTATCATTTGAAAACTCATAATTTGATAGTCAATATTGTCCTGATAAAATACATGTGGCAACACAAAATGTGAAGTTATAAAATTTCTCTGTATGATGCTTTTAATACATGTTCCAGACTACACCCCCTACCCAAGCAGAAGTTTGCAAACAGATAAAGGAATGCATGCTCTGCTTAATTTGCATTGAAGCAGTAAACAGAGTCGTCAAGCAGGAAGGAGAGACAAAGGAAGTTCAAATAGGTGAAAAAAACAGCAGGGAATATTCTTTCTCATAGACTCTTTGTCTCCTGAATCTTAGCTGGAAATGTTTTTTTTTCATGAGGGGGACTGAAACTGTAAAAAGGAGGGACAAATACCCCAAGTGACCCCCTCTCTCTTCCTCTGCCCATCACATTCACGGCACCTGAAGTTACAAAGGAAGCCTTTGCTGGATTCTGAGAGAAGTTTGTTCAGTAAGACTGCTGAAAGCATATGTTGGGAAAATGTGCTTGAATCTGATATAGTTTGTTAAGTTAGACACTACTAGGACTGTTCTGGGGTCACCTGCTATATAACAAAGGCTGGTAAGAGCCAAGGTCTGGCTGGCCGGCTGCGGCACACAGAGACATAGCTGGGAGTGACTTGCATGCTGGCAGCTGTTTGTGAGCAGTCCAGACTGGAGGCTACAGCAGCAAAGCATTGTAAAGGGCAGGCCAGGTTAGAGGGCAGGTGTGACATAGCTACCCATTGGTCTGGATTGTGCCCCGGTATGTCATAATGGTACCAACACTGTCAGCTACCTCCAGAGCGTACTGAGATTCCAACTATACTGAATCTCCTTTCTCTGAAAACATTGGGGTCATCCCTCAGCTTCTCACAAGTGCACTTGGCAACTACTAAAACCTCCCCCCCACTCCCACCCCCCGGTGGACAGCTATATAGTCTTTGCCTATCTGGTTAGAAGGCATGGGTGAAACAGCTACTCATTAGTATGGATTGTACCCTGGTATGTCAAAGTCCCCTCTCCTTTTGAGAAGTTGGGTGTCTTCCTGCTGGCCCAAGAAAATTACCCTCACCCTACTAAAACAGGGCACTGTGCCATATGATGATACACTTTATCACACCTTCCACGGTGATATGATGTGATATGTCATCGGTATAGCACAGCATGATTTAATATAACCCCACCCATCAAATGTCTGAAACACACACAGACTCTTTTATCCTGCAAGCAGAATTAGTACAGAGCAGTTCACTAGTTACGTTCATATCTGTCTCCCTTGTTGACAGTTGGGAATACCTTCCCAACCAATATGTATCAAACAAAGAACCTGAAGATTAAATTATGGTCTGATTGACATTAATGACAAAGTTCCAAATAACACAGATGGGAGCAGGATTGATCCCCTGAATCAGAAACAAGTGTTCAATTTGAACTTTGCTTCATTTCTAACTATGTGGACATAGTAAACTATCCCTCTGGAGTATCGTTTTCTGAGGATGAATAGTCAGGCATTTTGTTACTTTACATCTGTGAATTAGAGAAATTCCATAGAAATAGTTTTAGCAGAGTGACAAGGCACTACGTTACTAATCAGTGATATGCTAAACTTCCCCTCAATTAAAAAAAAAGCAAACACAACCAACAAATGAACAAAATAACTTTTTCTGGCTCTGGTGAGACACAAACATTTGTTTTTGTCAAAGGGAGTTGTGTACATGTGACCAAGCACAGCATTTGGACATCAGATACAGGGGGTTCAATTAAAAATAATAAATAATACACAGAATACTTTATAATAAAATACATACACTGGTGTCATTACTGCCAGCTTTGGCAATCAGCTGACACAGGCATTTAGTATTTTGTCAATTAAAAAGTACTAGACATATTTATATTCCCTCTGTGTAGATTTATACAAGTCAAGCAAAAACAGAACTTTTTAAAATTTTGTTCAATTTTTATATTGCTTCAGGCTAATTCCTCTGGTGCCCTCTGGCAGCTTTCTACTGAACTAGTTTAAATAGCTCCAGGAGAATTCCTCTTGCATATGCCCCCTAATTCCTGGTCTCATGTACTTCTTGCACACAGTTGGTTGCAGGGCTTCTACTAGCAAGTCAGACTCTTGTACTAGATATGTACTAGCTATGAAGTTTCTTTTATAGAGATACTAGAGATGTGTCTTCCATGAGATCCTTTAATGAACATCCAGGAATACTGTGGCCAGAAAAAAAAGCAGTAAATGCTCAGAATATCCATAAATCCCAGTAATCCTCAATTGCTGGACAACCTCTGGGAGCTATGGTTAGTGGGTGCCTGCCAGACTTTTGTTTCCTTTCTCCCACTGAAGACTAAAGCAGTGTATAGCTTGGCTACTCCACAGAATCTGGATCTTCAGATTGAAATAAAAAATAAATGAAAAACAAACCACTTTTCTTTTAAAATGGTTACATTTCAAAACATATTTCTGCATATGAAGATGTATAGTTTGCTCTACTAATTATAAAAAAAAATAACGTATTGTTTTCACTTAATGTATATGGATAATTCTGTTACTTATCTGCTCTACATAAAAAGGGTCTCCCTTTTAAGTAAACAGTTATTATACAGAGATTTTTACAAGCAAGACACCCCTTTCTCTAGCTAGCTATCTGAATAGCTCTTTGTAGGCTAACCATTATGTCTCAGTATCAGAGCGGAACATATAATTGGATCCTAAATGCAGCAATTCTGACAAACTTGATGGAGTACAAGTTTGAATAAAAAGAATGTAATATTCTTGATAGGTATGCTTATTCCAAAACAATTGCTGAGCTTCAGCAAGCATATGAAGTTTATTGAGACATTATAGATAAAACAACATAGTGCAGCATGCTAGTTTTATTTTACTGTTTAAACACTGAGGCACAGATGGGAGTTTGAATGTTTTGAGACAGTTAATCTTCTGAGGTATTTGGCTGTGTGTGATAGGTAGTATCTAATTCCCAAAGGTGCATACACATCATATGAAATAAATATAATAATATACTATGACTGTCACACTAAAAGACAAGCATAGGAAATATTTTCTTGTTCCAGTAATGCTCGTTACAGGGGATGGATTTAACTATAAACTAATCTAATATACAGTATCTTTAAAACAACAGTAGTGCGTTGTATGGGTGCTGACAGTCAATGCTTGTCAACAGAAATACCATAGATATTTCCTATTCTAAATAGGGGGAAACAAATGGTATCTTGCATCCTGATCCTGCAAACTATTCTGTGAGGGTGGGCCCCGATGTGCAGGTGCAGACATCTGCCTATATAAAGCACTTTGCAGGACCAGGGCCTTGGATACCATTTTATGGTAAATGGAGACGAATGCCAGCTTTTTAACATTTGCCATAATTTATGCACAGAAAAAGAGAAAATGTAACTCACTGGCCAAATTACTTTCCTTAGACAAGCGGGAACTAGGAGCAGCTTCCCTTTTGTCCCCCTTCCTCCCACTTCAGCTAAGTGATGCTATCAGGGAAAAAGATGGAAAGGAGTGAGATAGGAAGAGACGTCTGCATCAGCTGCACTGCAGCCAACCTATGGCAGGGTTAGAATCAAAGCAGGCTTCTGTTGAGCCCAGAACTTGTGAAACATAGAAGCTATCACAGGAACAGGAGTTACCATTTTCTGCCCCTAGCCCAAAATGGAGAAATTGTTCCTCACTCACGCGCCTACTTTCAGAAAAGTTTATTCCTATTAAAATGTGCTTTCCAGGCCACGTTGACTATCCCAGCAGGTCCTGGCATTTTAATTTAAGATACCAGGTAGGATTTTTCTCTATAAATTAACCACTGCGTTTCTTTCTCCTGTATGAGTGTTGAACAGCCTATCTTGTGGTATACACTATGGATGGGAAAAGAGGTATTTGCCATGAGAGTAAATTTTTCCTTTCTGAATTAGATATACCAGAAGGTATATCTTTATTTTACTATAAATATCAATCTTTCTTTTAGATTAGATTTTACTATAAATATCAATCTCACCTTGGCAAGCAATCCATAAAAGAAGGTTGTTTAGCTAAGGAAAATGGTCAAAGTTTAAGCCACCTGTAAGGTTTGGGGGCTTAGTGCCTTTTCCACTTCCCTCATGGAGGTTGCAGGTAGGGAGTCATGTCCTTCCATGGACTGGAAACAAACCTATTATTGGAGACTGATACCACTTTGTTCATGGGAGGGGTTTATACTTTCCACATGGCCACTCATGCACTAATATGACTTGAGTGCCTTAGATGAACCAGGGCAGGGCATGAAAAGGAGGTGTACCCAGCTAATGGTACAGGTAGGACACACGAAAAGACATACTGCTCTCTATTAGTCGTGCACTAATTTCCTGCTGGGAGGCAACAGCACACACAATTCATGTTAATGAAAAAAAGCTGAAGTTAATTTTGTCAGTTTTAACTACATGTTGTGTGCATATCCTGTGATACTTCTAGTGCCTGACCACTGAAATCAATGAGAGTTTTACCGTTGGCCTCAGAGGGATGAGATCAAGCAGTTAGCATTCATTAAGTGAGGGAAGAATAGACACATATAACTAGGCAAAGTGAATTCACATAGTTTAAGGCCAGAAGGGATCATTAGATTACCTAGTAGGACCACCTGTATATCACAGGCCATTAAAGTTCCCCTATATTGAACCCTATGAAACACGTTGACTAAATTATACATTTGTGTTCAAATAAAGCATTTCTTCCAGAAAGGCAACCAGTCTTGACTGAGAATCCACTACTTCCTTTTGTTAGGTTTCAGAGTGGTAGCCATGTAAGTCTGTACCTCGTTCTTTTTCCTTTTGTTAGTTTGTTCCAGTAGTTAATCACCTTCACCGTTAAAAATGTATGCCTTATTTCTCATTTGAATTAGTCTGGCTTCAGCTTCCATCCATTGGTTCTTGCCATCCCTTTCTCTGCTAGCTTAACGAGCCTTTTAGTATGTGGTATTTTCTCACTATGAAGGTACTTATTATACCCTGTAATCAAGTCACCTCTCAGTCTTCTTTTTGATAAACTAAACAGATTGAGCTCTTGAAATCTCTCACTGTAAGGAATTTTCTCCAGCTCTCACATCATTTTTTGCAGCTCTTTTGTGCACTGTCCAATTTTTCGAGATTCTTTTAAAAATGCAGACACTAGAACTATATTCAGTATTTCAGTACTGTCTCATTGATGCTATATACAAATGTAAAATCATCTCCGTATTCCTATTCACTATTCCACTGTTTATACAACCAAGGATTGCATTAGCACTTTTTGCCACAGCATCACTGGGAACTGATATTCAGTTGCTTGTCTACTATGACCACTAAACCCTTAGGTACGGTGCAAGCTAACCACTAAGGTCTAAAGTCTACACCTTCATACTTGGCCTACAACTCTCTTGTTTCTTTTCAGAAATTGTCATATAACACTGTATTTTAAAAGAATGCTCTTTGTAAACCTCATGTGTATATGGATATTAGAAGATGAAACATAATAATAATGTATTAATAATAATATACTGTATTGAGAGAGTCCCAAACAAACCTATTTTATTTTGACAACTGAACAGTTCAGAACTGTTGTTGCTGCTTCCCCCCATCCCAATATTTTCTGTACTTGCTTGCATTTCTCTCTCTCTCTCTCTTTGTGATTTATCACTATGCACATTATTATATGTTAGCTTATGTTTTGCGATTCTAGGCAATCACACTGTATATGATCATCTCCATAACAGGTAGCTGAAGAAATAGCTAATATTATAACATGCTATTGTGACGGTGTACCCCATAAGGCTTCATGGGAATATGCTTATGAATGTATATATGATATAACTGGAATATGTTTTATGCAACATATGCCATGTAACATATCTATGTAAAAGTTATGATCTACTGAATACATTCCTCCTATCTGTATGCATGTATCATTTTTGTACTTGAAGTTATGAATATTGGCTGTGTACTGGCTTGATTTTTATGTAGCCTTTGTAAAGCATTTGGTCAGCTTCTTGAGAAAGGAATGTGTAAATTAAGTGCCCAGTCAAGAAGCACTTAAAGGACAATGGATCTTGGGAGGCTCCAATACACATAAGTCGTCTACATGAGGACGTTCAAGGTGGCAGGTAACCAATGGCTGCTGCCTGTAAAAACTGAGTCATGCATGGACATGTGACTTGCCCATGTGACTCCAAAACTCCATCTTGGAGCTGGACTTTGCATAGGAGAGAGGAGGGGGTCTCCACCCACAAGAGAAAGTATATTTAAGCCTGTGGGAGACCCTTCCATTTTGTCTTCAGCTGGCTCAAGAGATAGCCTCTCCACCCCTAAGGATACCTGAAAGAAACTGGAACAAAGGACAGTAACTACAGGGGGTGAGAGTGATTGCTGGACCCAGACTAGAAGGAAACTAGTCTGTAAAAGGAAGCTTACTGGGTGAGGTTTTTATCTGTATTCAGTTTTCTTAGACATAGACTTGCGTGTTCTATTTTATTTTGCTTGGTAATTCACTTTGTTCTATCTGCTATTACTTGGAACCACTTAAATCCTACTTTCTGTATTCAATAAAATCACTTTTTACTTATTAATTAACCCAGAGTATGTATTAATACCTGGGGGGGGGGAAGAACAGCTGTGCATATCTCTCTAGCAGTGTTATAGAGGGTGAACAGTGTATGAGTTTACTCTGTATAAGCTTTATACAGGGTAAAACGGATTTATTTGGGGTTTAGACCCCACTGGGAGTTGGGCATCTGAGTGTTTTCAGGCAGGAAACTGCAGCTTTGGGGCACGTGGTTCAGACCCTGGGTCTCTGTTGGAGCAGTCTGGTGTGTCTGGCTCAACAAGACAGGGTGCTGGAGTCCCAAACTGGCAGGGCAGGAAAGCAGGGGCAGAAGTAGTCTTGGCACATCAGTTGGCAGTTCCCAAAGGGGTTTCTGTGATCCAACCTGTCACAGCTATTATGTGCAAACTTCAATCCTCTCTTCAACCCACTCAACTATGGAGCCACAATTGGTACATCCATAATAGTACTAAGATAATTACATAAAAGAGAAGTTCACCTTTTACCACACTGTTCAAGAAGTCAGGTTATCTATGTAGACTCACCTTCCCCTGGAGCACATATAAAAGGATAATTCAGAATAGAGGGGAGGGGAGTTTAATTTTTATGCATAATTTCTTCATGAAAAACAGTCAATATGAGCAAGAGTTTCTTATAAGTTCAGTTAAGGTTGCCATTTAGTTAATTAACTTAACCATTTTCATTAACAAACTCAATATTGACTTCAAAACGAAGTCTACTTACTTTTCATTTAAACAATGAATATTTATGAAGCACATTGTCAATAACAAATTTCGAAGTAAGACAACATTACTGGAGGACAAGGAAAAGCAGACTACTAAAATATGTATAAAAGGTCATCACTTGTAGTGTATTTAGTGTTTCAAATTCTCATAGAAGCCTCTTAAAATCTGACTCTGGCACATAATTATTTTTTTAACTGTGCATTTGTAATATTTCCAATTTTCATTTTTATTAAAAATGATGTTTTCCATTGGTGCAAAAGACTAAAACAATCCACAAACCCAGTGCACCAAACATAATTTTCTGCTTCAACTAGCAGCCTATCTTTCTGAAAACAAAACAAAACAAGGGATTTGTTTACTGTGTGGTATTACAACTATGGATGCCACAATCATCAGAATATCGGTGACCTTTCTCTATTTAATATTTCAAACCAATTTTTTTTCATCGAGCTATTACATGGGAATTTTTGGGTGTTGGATATTTAGGTCCATCCAAAATGTTTTGGTTAGATCCCATAGAAGAATTCAAGTGGGTTATTCTAATTGCAAACTAAGAGCTAAAATTTGTAAATATACAGATCCAGTTTTGCACGAGTAGTCCCACTGAGATCAATGGGACTACTCGAATATGTAAAGTTACTCACATACATGTTTGTTTGAAGGATCTGAACCTAAAACATCAAATATGGATATGCAATCACTCATTTTTTTTGCCAAAGTTGTCTATAGTTTTATACTCCATATCAGAGATCTTATTGAGAAGGACCAGAAACACAAACACTATTTTGCCAACAAATACTTTTCCCCCTGCAATTACATGACAGAAATGAATATTAACAAACAGATACATTTTAACTGTTAGCTTCTTTTTCATGTATGTAAAGCTTAGTTGAAGTAGTAATACATACAATTTTCAAAAGTGCCTAATTTACTTGTGTGAAAGATATCGTAATCCCATGCAATATCTGTGGGAACCATATTGTACTAGGGTTTTGTGTCACTGTAGGCCAGGGATTGTGTGCAGTTCCAGGGGGGACAGGTTGCCACAGCTCCCCTAGGAGCTAAGAATAGTGGGGGGTGGTTTAGGTGAATCACTCAAATGGTACAAACCTTCAGAAAGGTACACCCCTTGGGTGTCCTGCATATACTGCTTCAAGCTGGGTTTTCCACAGACTCAAACAAAGAAACATTTTTTGGTATAAATAGGCCAAATTTACGTTGACCTGAGGTCTTCTTTCTTATCAAGCAAATGGACAGAACCTGCCAGTCAAGTGCCCCCAACCATTGCAGAAGGGTTAAAAAGACTTTGGTCTATTAGGGTCACCTCTGGTAAGATAACAATCCCCTAAAATAGGCAATGCATAACTGGCTACTTGATTCTCCTTACACAGCATCAGGCATTACGTAATGACTAAGCAGGATCCTGAATTAGATGGGCGAAACGGTCTGTTATAGTACTGGCAATCCTATATTCCTTAATTATAATCTTTATTTTTTTATGTACCATATGGAAAAAATGGATGCCAGTTCATCAAAGCACTCTTCCTTAACAGAAGCTTTTTATTTACTCTTGAGACACTTGACATATGGTGGCATGCCCTGGCAAGGAAACAAAGCTCAGAAAAGCTATTAATAATTTATTATGTATATATTAAAAAAACAAAACCACCACACACATATTTCTATGTTGATGGGAAATGGAATGTTGAGCAGCAGTTTCAGTTAAGCTGGGTGGTGCACACAGATCAGCACTCCATTGTACATCTTGCCCAGTCATCCCAAATGTCTCCACAAACCATAGTATTTTATATTAAAATATTTAATATACCTAGTTTTAGGGGGGAAATATTGCTTCTCAGAAACAATCATGTCACTTATTGGGTAAAGAAAAGGAAAAATGTTTATTCCTTTTCAGTTTAAACCCTTTGCAGGATTTTAGAGTGTTTTGGAAGGAAATGTATTCACATCACAATATGGATTTGTCTTATCTTTTTTCCAGTCATCACAGCTGGAGAGTCTGTAGGAATATGTCCTCATTACAGAAAATAAAGTGTACACACAGACATACACGTACACACATACACACACACACACAATATCATAGTGGAGAATAATTTTTTCCACAGCATTATGTTTCTGTTAGGATCTTTGACTTTGGTTAAGGAAAGAACACCTGCTTCTGGACAAATCCAGGATATAATGAAATCCTAGCAACAAAGTGAGTGAAGAAGAGACAAAGCAAGGTCAGCACAGATTCACTCAACATATCCACTATAATCCATTTTAGTGAGGTACCAAGGGAAAGGGATCAAACTATAATATTGTGAGACAGAAGAAAGCCATGCAGTTATCTTTCTTCCACCCCGTTAGGTTATTGTTACTGTGTAACTTATTTCCTTTAGTCCTTTCATTACTATGAGGTTTAATGTACAGCACACAGAATGGCAACATGGCCCTGTGGACATGCATCATGAGTGTTCATTCCAGTTGTCAGGGGTCAGGCCAGATAGGACCAAGTACTGGCCTACTTCCCTGCTAACTTCACTGCTAGGCAACTAATAGGTCCAGCTGCACTGTCCTGCAACTACCTGATTAATTGCAGTGCCTGACTGGCTGCAGGTCCAGCAGCCTGGTTTATAAACCCAGAAACCCAGAGACAACAGCAGAGCATTCATTGCTCAATGTGCTCCTTGCCTGTCTCTAGCCCTACTCCTGCTCCAGTCCCAGCCTGTAACTGTCCCTGCCCCAGCCCTGTCAAGGCTTCTGACTCCCAGCTCTAACTGATAGGCCCCATTCTTGCTCCAATCATGAGGCCCAACCACCCACAACTCAGTTGTTGAAACCAGTTAAACAGAACCAGTGTATCCTGAGTATTATGGCTAAGTGCCTTGAAAACACAGTAGTCTAAATAATCTATTTTTCCTTGTTTCAAATACAAGTTAATATATTCCAAAATACATAAATATCAAAACCTAGCTAGTGACTACGTTAAAGCAAATCATTGATATTTGTGGTAAGCAAAGAAGTTGCCTTTGGTGGAGGAGGAGGGAGTTAAACTGTTAGAGCGAAAACATGCAGGAAACAAAACAATGACAGATATACGTATCCTTACGGGAACAATGAGGGTGCTATTAATTGAGGAATGGCCCTGCCTGGCTCCAACCAGGCTAGCAAGGTTTACTCTTTCCAGGCCTGAGCTTAGGATCAAAGGGGATACTAAACAATGAAAGGACCCTAGGCATAGAAAAGGAAGGGAGGTTGTGTAAATTAACAGTAGTTGCCACAGGCATGGGAGGACCTGCCAGACAGACACAAAAAGTATTCTGCAGCAGGGCAGCCTAGAGATAGATCGTGGTCAATGGGCTGAATAGAACCTACCAATTGTGGCAAGGAAAAAAATAAGGTTTCGGTAAGGTAGGTAATATGAGCATATGCATTTACTAATTTAACCTTTGTGTCTGATTGCCATATATCTTTGGGTGAACAAATAAATAATGCTTTGTTTTAAAGAAGATGTTTTTGAGCCACTGTCAAGCTCCCAAAGAAAAAAGGCTTGCAAGTGCCACTCCCACCTGGGCCTGTCGGGTTAATATAATTAGTAAACAGGAGCAGCTGCGGCCCAGAGATCCAAGCTAAGAGTGATAGGACTGAATGGTTTCACCCAGATGGGCTGTAGGTAGCAAAACCCTGAATGCATCTCCTGGGGGACAGAAGGACTAAAAGGGGCCTAAAGCACACCTTTGTTATAGATGTTGGTTCTGTGTGTACGTGGATGGGTATTGTGCATGCACATCCATTTGAGAAGAATGCCACTGAAAGAGAATGGATTTTGGCAAATGCCAATGGGGAGAGGGGAAATAGATTGGACGAAAGTTCCCTGGTTTCTGTAGAGTCAGTTGGGTCGCTGGGACAGATGTGCCGAACCGGAATGTCTGTTTATCCTATTGGTATTGATGAGTTTGAGGTAGTGAAGTGGATTAGTGCTGACCTAGGAGACCTGATTTCACACTTGGCTTAGACCTGAAGTGAAAATTAGTTTGAAAGACCCATTATAGTTCCCATTGGTGCATGGTTGGGTTTTTTTGGGTTTGTTTTGTTTTTTAATCACCCTATGATTTGGCACAACTGCCATTTTGCTAGGGTAGAATAGCAGGAAATATTTAGTCGTAAAACCCATAGCATTACAGAGAAACCATATTAACAACACTAAAAAGAACCTACACACATGCTAATAAGCTTACCAGAGATCACCTCAACACTAACATGGATTCTGGAAGGCGCAATCCTTCAATACCCCACCCAAGGGGTTTCCTTGTGGTTTACAAGTTCATCACAGCTTCAGCTCAGAACTAGCACCTAAGTCTTATGGGACTCCTTAGGCTCTATGGACCCAGGGTCCTATCCATTTGTTGGAGCAGGAAGAAGGTCCTGAGCTAGTTTAAAACCAGGCTATTTATCCAAACATCCCCTCTTTATATGTTGGTCCCAGGAAAATCCAGTTTGAACTTGTATATGCAAACCTCTTCAGGGGGGTGACTTCAAAGGGTTAATAACAGAGGAGGTACATTAGTATTCCTCTTCTACTAGAGAAGGTACATACAATGCCACAATAACACATACACAATTGCATTTTTAATACAATGTACACCAAGATATTTACCCTAATTCAGTACATTTATTCAATATATTTTATCTTGATTTCATAAAGTTTATTCAGAATATTACAGGATATTGCCAGTCTGGCATACCAATCACAGTATATAGAAAGAATAAAATGTTCATTAACACTATATCCCTTTAAGAGACTTCAAAAATCATTAAAAAGTTACTTACTCCATTGATGAAATGATGTTTAATAGTTATTAAATAAGTTTGAGGAAGCTGAACCAGTATTTTTATTAGAGCTTTCACTTTTTGCCTTGGGTTAAATGAACAAAACATATTAGGATTTCTAATTCGGGGGACAAATTCAGGAGTGAGTATTTAAATTTTACATCTAAAGTAAATGTATTGAGGACAGTCTTCTATGGAACAATCAAGTGATGTATTTTTTTTTCCAAAGTAGACATCTGTTTTATGTTAATTTCCCAAGGTAATTCAGGCAGCTTTTAGTAAGATGCCTGTTATGAAACTTGGAATGAAGAGCAATTTAAATTTCATATCTAACAAAAAAAAATGGAGAATGGCAAATCAGACTGCTACGGAGTATCATCTAAGTGGTATATTCTTATCTGGAAGTGGGAGATTTCTGTCCCTAACTTCTGCTACTTCTAATTAGATTTATGTACATAAATGCCTGCACATTCACAACAAATAAAGAGACATCACAATCGATGTTCATTACAGTTTATTTTATTCTGATATTATGGCACAATATCAGCAAAAAATAAATTTAAATTGCTTTATGCTGACATTGCACCATAAAGAAAATGTCCATTGAAATATTTGGAAATTTTACTTACAGAAAT
This sequence comes from Terrapene triunguis, assembly GCF_002925995.2. Taxonomy (NCBI): domain Eukaryota; kingdom Metazoa; phylum Chordata; order Testudines; family Emydidae; genus Terrapene; species Terrapene triunguis. Next base: position 20,999,448 of record NW_020664373.1, read on the forward strand.
ATGGCAGGGAATAGCAGTTGCTGGTGAAAAGCTAAAAAGAAAACAAAAATAGGGCCTCATCATGACTCCATGATTAATATGCAGAAATGGACCCCATCCACAACTTTGCAGAATCTTCAAAGCCTTCTCCATGTAGTGTAGGATAGGTCATGGAGATGGAGCAGGCACTAAGGTCCACCTCTGACCTTACCGAACTTACTCAACAAGAGTTATTACAGAGGGGAGAGCTTGAATGGAGCCACACTGACAAGAATCCAGTTGATGGGGATACTGCCAGGGGCCAGATCAAAAATGCGGGTATAAGACCACGATGGACACAGCCCTGGACTTCCATGGATTGGGGGGTGCTCCTATGGTCATTCAAAGCCCTCCCTTATGGCAGCTTCCTTGTAAGTAGTCCCTTCCGTTAGCTGTACACATGTATGCACACAACCTCGCCCGAAGTCCATGGGCAATATTGTATAGAATGTCAGAAGAGTCTTTTGTCATAAATACATCTGAGAGAGGTTTTTGATTGCATTGCATTGGCCGCAGGTTCAGCCGATCGCGGCTCCCAGTGGCTGCGGTTCGCTGCTCCTGGCCAATGGGAGCTGCTGGAAGCGGCGGCCAGTAAGTCCCTCAGCCCGCGCCGCTTCCAGCAGCTACTATTGGCCCAGAGCAGCGAACCGCGGCCAGTGGGAGCCGCGATCGGCCGAACCTGTGGATGCGGCAGGTAAACAAACCGGCCCGGCCTGCCAGGGGCTTTCCCTGCACAAGCGGCAGAACAAGTTTGGGAACCACTGCATTAGATAGAATATATTTGCTGTAATATATTACTAAGCTCAAAACAGACCTGGAACTAAAATAAAATACAGGCAAAGCTAATGAAACAATACTTTAACATTGTTCTTTGTAAAAGAATCCTAACTGAGCTTGAGGAATTCAGAAACTTGTCTAAAAAAAGGAACAGCAGATATTCAGTAGTGATCTTGATACTTTATAAGTATTGCGTGGTTGAGGTATTCAGATGTTTTTCAACAACTTTTTCTTCGAAGGGCCTTCAGAATGACTCATCCTTTCAAACAATGGTAAACAATATACTGTAGGAGGGAAAACTATTGCTAAATAAGAAATTGAGTAAAATTGACAGTGTCATTAATAAAATGACAGTGATTACATTTTTCACTGCAGGAATCCTGAAATAATGTGCAACAACACTTACCACTTCTACAATCCTTTAGATCTTCAAAATGTTGTAATATCATTGTCAACTAATTGATTTTCACAATATTCTTGTGAGACAGGGAAGTAACCTCATTTTGCAGAAAAAGAAATGGAGTCACTGGGAAGATAAGTGACTTGTGCAGCATTACCAGAGAATCAGTGGCAAACCCATAATGATCTCAAGTATTTCTAATGTATATATCATCCATTCATTTAGTAAGACACTGAGAAGCTCATCTTTTCCAATCCAGTGCTATAACATCAGACAACACTGCCTATCAATAAAATGTATGTGGTTTATTGTACAAATGCTACTTTTGTTGAATATTTGTCTTTTGCTTTTAAAATAATGGATCCAGCCAATCCTCAGGGCACAGGATTTCTAGTGGGCTCATGTTATTCCCAGATCTCCCATCTTCTTGGAATGAGACTTCTCTGAATGTTACAATTACATATTTTGTTGAATCCAAGTACTTGTTGGTACTCCAAGATACCTGGAAAACCTTTGGTACTCTATTTAGAGGTCTTTCTGTCTGTCTATTTAGAGGCCTGTCTGTGATTACAATCCTCAGAAACACTACTATTCATGATACTTCAGGTAACCCTACATGTAATCATTGAACATTACACCCTTTCTAAGCCAATTTTAATCGAGTGCTGCCTTGTCATACAAACAGCCGAATGCACAACCTATGTCCTAGAAACATACAAAAGTTTTTTGCTAGAACAATGTTGTATATCAAAAAGGATAAATTACAAATATGAAATATTTTAAATCAAGTTGTTTCCATTGCTACCAGTAATGTTAAACCAATAAGCCACATAGTTTTCCTCTGGGTTTCTTCATTTGTTTATTATTTTGTTTTATAAGAAGGAAAGTATTTCTAAGGTGAAATTTCTAGGTAGATCCTGCCTAGTTCACCTGAATGACTGGGAGACCCACTGTGAATTACTGAATTTTACTCATGAATTAGCAAACAACCTCAATAAAACAACAAGATCAATGCATCTCAAATTGTACTTTGTTCATTTTGACAAGTATAGCAAATAAGTATCCCCATACACTGTAATAAGGAGTGATCCCTTGTTAACATATTCTACAAAAAGAACTCAAAACATTGTATTAACAACACTGCTCTAATCTGTACTGTTTGGACCATAATTGAATAGAATCATGGCAGTCTTTTATAAAGGATTTTCTGCTTAGCAACCTTATCTACCTATTTGAGAGTTTGGTTTTCAGGTGAGACATTTCTACAATAACAGACTCCCCTGTAGATTCACAGAGATAATCTCCTATCTTAGTTCATTGAAATGAAACTGCATTCTAGTAAGGAGCAACGCATTTATACAAAAGTTCTGGAAATCTTATTAGGTCCTCTCTCTGAGTACATTCTATTTCATTTTTTTAAAATAAATGTGGACATTCTCTTTAAGTCCAAAATTTCTATCATCTGTAAGTTGGCTCACAAACTGTGTCTAGAATCCAAAGGTAGAAAAGTTATTTTTAGCTGAATGTAGCCTTTCTCCAACTGTGAAGCTCTCTATTTCTATTCCAAACAGTAATTTAGAAATTACCTTTGCCTGAAAGATTCTAACAGTAGGAGCAATAGTGCCTTTTCCATATCTTGCCCAGAATGATAAAATCTCTCCAACTGAAATGAGACCCTTTTGTCTTCTGTCACACATATAGACATTCCATATCAGAGTATTTTTATATACAAGATTGAAATAAGGGACTATCAACTTCAATTTTCCTCTTTGATGTGCCATCTATTTTTTTTTTTTTTACCCCAAGTCCTTCTAATTCCAAACATATCATTCATGTGATTTTAGTTTTGGCTTTATCACCAGTTCCCATTTATTTCAATATGTTGTAAAAGTCAGACTCTTTTTAAGTTAAGAAAGGGAAGGAACAATATTACATCTCTGGTCAGGAATAATTGTTTTTCTTGAGACTGTAGAATTAAATTCAGCTCTTATAAAACTGTCATGTCTGATAGTCCATTGACTTTTCGAACAACTGTGATTCCAAGCCTTCTTTAAATCCACAGATCTGAAACACCTTATTTATACTTTGATTATGGGTCAAATACAAAACCAGGAAGGGCTGTTTTACAGATTCAGATCAGAAGTGGCCTAAGATGGCAAAAATCTGTCAACAGCAGCTCAACGGATTTTGCAGTTTCTGAATCCAAACTTTAGTGCTGAATCAGCCCGGAACCCCAAATTCAAGTTTAAACCTGACCTGAACACTGCAATCTCCTCAGTTTGTCTCTAATCTTAAAAACAGTGAGTATCCAGACTTAACTTCAATTTAAGATGAACTGGTCCACATTCCTCTGTCTACCGTGAATGCCCATACTTATCCTTGATTGTAGGCATTCAAGTGGCTATTATAATCCACCTTCAACTAAAATGGAGTAAACCAACAGACAGAAACTAGCTGCACTAAAAATATCTGTCACCTGTCTCGCCTCACGGTTTATCACAGTCTCCATTTTTTTCTGATAGCAATCATTAGGATGATTTACAGCATGACTTAAAATGGAACAAAAACTAAGGCCTGAAGCTGCTCTTAATGACTAAAAATTACCTTTGATGGCTGAGCAGGCTAAGAGTATTTCATTCTGGATGTGTGTGGTCTCATCTCCTAAAACTTGCAATACATTTTTTTCCATGTCCAATAGTCACAACGAAGAAGTGAAAGCAAGCGCATGTTTTCTTTTTGTACTAACAGGTGGTCAGATTTTTCCAACCTTGTCCACACTAAGTAGTGCTTTTCTCTGTGAGTACCCGTGACCTTAGCCCTGACTGAACACTCACATAGCTGGAAACCAGTGCAGCTCACCTGTGAGTTAGCATTGTTAAAATAGATGTTACCTTTATCAGAATGCGTTTAGCTTTTGGACTTTATGAAATGCTTGTGAGTTGTTGCATGCATTAATCTCACTTATAATAGCTGTATCCCATTTTATAAGGCAATGTTTAAGTGTTTGCCTTGTAAATATAAAAGTGTTTGCTATGAAACTGGAAACCCCCACAGAAGCATTACCAAGTGTGAAATACCAATTTACCACAGGGTTGTCATCTCCTGCCCAATAAAAGAAGGCCTATTGACACCAGACGAACCATTGTGGAACATCAATGGACAAAAGATTTTGTTGATTGCTCCCCGCACAGCCATGAAGAGGGGACATACACTAAACCCTCATCCCATCACAGTTTGAACTCTGGGGGAAGGGAATAAAAATCCCTGACCAGAAGGAACTCTATCGTTATGTTGCTTGGAATTTGGAGAGAACAATATTTCTAAGCATAAGTAAGGGATCACCACACTACTTAGCTTGGATTAGCCTTAAAGGACATACAGAGCTTGCATATTACCGCAGCTTCTATTGCCTTTTGAAACCTAAGACTGTAAGTCATTTGTGTGTGTTTACCTGCTTTATCCTTGTAAATAACTCTTATTTCTTTTTTCTAGTTAATAAATCTTTAGTTACAGGATTTGCTACAAGAGTTGTCTTTGGTGAGAGATCTAAGGTACAACTGACCTGGGGTAAGTGACTGGCCCTTTGGGACTGGGAGTAACCTGAATATTGTTAGTGTAAGGATCATCTACCACAAAGACAAGAGGACTACCTGTGAATCCGTTTCAAGGCTGTTACAGTGCTTTGTCTGGGCCAACAGGAGAAAGAAAATCCTAGGCCCCTGTCAGGATTGCCCCCCTCCTTGTTTCCTACTGTCCTTGCAAGTAGTCAACCTATTAGTGATCCTGAGGTGGGAGGGGCATTTGTTGGCTGATTGGCTAGGAAAAGAATGCAATAGAAGCCTATTGGTGCCTGTACCCGCAAGGGGAAGGCCTATAAATCCTACCCCGGCCTGGGGTGCCATTCTGCATCTCGCTTTCTCACCACTTCTTGTGATTAGAATAGGACTGGGTTTTGAGACATTGCTGTGGACATCATGTTAGTCTCCTGTAGGGATTGGGAAGGAACCTTGATCTGGTGGACCTAGGTTTTTTGCCTTTCTCTCAGCAGCTGAGGCACCAGGGGGGTAGGATAAGTTGTAAAATTCACATTGTCCCAAGTTGGCAGGGATTTGATCAATAAGGGTCCAGCTCGCTGATAAACTAGAACTGGATGCAGGATTAGGAGAAGGCATCTCCTAAAGAAGATGGGGAACAGGATTGGGGTTCCTAATGTCTTGTTCAGCACGGAGACAACCTCCTCTTTCCCATACTCAAAACCCTCTTACAAAGGGGGATGCTGGGACCAGGTTAAAGTTGTGGAGGGGGCAGACTGAGGGTAGCCTTCCTCAAATGATACAGCTTACAGAAGGAAGGATGGATGACCTGCACTGAATGAGTCATTGCCAGATAGATCACAGTTGCGTTACTAAATAAAGTTGCAGCCTACTTAAACCACATCCTGGTGTCTTGTCCCTTTCTTAGAGCGGTATCTAGGGAAAAGGGGTAAAGCACCAAAGCACAGCTAATCTGACTAAAAATAACTACTCCTAAGAATTAGTGACCAAATTCACTAACTGAAAAAATATATATACACTTGTGACACACACACAACATCGTCTGTTGTTTACAGTCTACACAACCACACTTCTCTGGTTTAGAAATGCATGGAACTGTCAATGCCAAATGATTCATAAAGTTCAAAACTTTAGACTTTGTTTAATCAGAAACTTCTGAAAGATAATCAGCTTTAAATAGATTAGATTGTAAGGGCATATCTTTCTATGCAACTTGCCTTAACCTCTCCCAAAAGATCACCAGCATAGGCTGTCAGCACGGTTTTATTTTTGCAGCCAAACAACATGGTCGGAAGACACCCTTACTAGGCCTGATGCTAGAAAAAATACTATCATCTTTATTGCTGCTATTAAATTTTGCTTAAAGGACCAAGGTCTACTTTTTAAAATAGTTTTAAATCTTCATTGTCAAAAAGGCTCTCAGAAAAGCATACATATCAAGTGCTGTTATCTATAGGTACCTATTTTCTTTCTTTACCAATGTAAGTCCATATATGGCCTCATCGCTGTAATAACCAAGATTCTCCAGTTCTCTTTTCTACTCAGCTGAGGGGGTGGTGAGGAAGACACCATGGTTGCCTTTTGCTATTTTTGAGCTTTTGTGTATCAGTTAGAGCTCGGTAAATAACTGCCTTTTTGGTTTACTGGCAATTAGGAAAAAATCAAAAGAAAATGTATTTGGGGTCAGCTCAAACAAACATTTTCAGAATTTTATTTTGAATACTTTTGTTTTCAATAATTCGTTCAACCTGAAATTAATTTTTTTGTTTTGATTTGAAGCATTTTTTAAAAAAAACTTTTCATTTTTTAAAAATAAAAGCAAAGGACATTTCAAAATGAAAAGTCATTTCAAATGAAAGAAAATTGAAATGTTTCAGACAGAATGTCAGAATAAAACATTTAGACTTTTTTAGATTTTGGGGGGTTTTATTTTATACAAACAATTCAGCAAAACTGATGCACACTCAGAAAATATTTTGGTGTTGCATTTGGTCTGCATTTTTCTCTGAAAAAAGTTTCAGTCGAAAGGTTTCACCCAATTCTAGTATCAGCGTCACTGTTGATGAAAATATGCATATGCACCATTATAAAAACAACTTTTATAAGTGAACTGTCTATGTGACAAACCAGCAAGGAGAACTTAACATTTTTTTCATAGTAAAAATGGTTTCTTCAAATTAATGACAAACCATAGGAATAGCTCCAATTTTCCCTCCTCAAAACGTTGAGTGTCCCACTTTAATTAAAAAAAAAAGTGAAAAATCCAACAATACACCTAACATACACCCAAAACATCTAACATAACATCGTGTCTTAGTTTTGTAACTGTAAACACAGACTAAGATTGATTAACTGATGTCTTCATGAAAAATTTGACTTCAACACAGGAAGCCAATGAAGAGTTACTACTAAAGGCAACACATGAACTATAACCTTGTTGTGACTTTGACTTCCTGCACGCTTTCTATACCCATCTGTGTTTCTCTATACTTGATCAACCAAGCTAAGACGATCTGCACTTTTCCTGGTGGTACAAAAAATGTTCACAAATTATAGCCATGTCACTCCACTCACATTTTTTTGTTCATAGAGCACAACAAATTGATTTGCTCTGGCAGTCAACATTGAAACAGTCTCTTCAATGTCTAGTAATTAGTTCTAATACCAGCAGACAAATTAAAAGGCAGCAAAACAAAATGTCTCCATCAGGCACTTATAATAACCTTCATAATCCATACAGTATATGTCTTGAAGACTAAGGCAGATAAATGAGGAGAATGCTGATTCTGGCACCCAGCTTACTTTCAGATAATCTAGCTCATCTCTCTTGGCTGACACGAGAGCAAGGATAACATTAAAGAGTAATAAACTCCTTCCAGCAAACCTCTGATTCCATGGTTCACTGGCCCCAGGCCTAATCTATCAATCCATTTACTGCACAATAAAAGGTAAGAAACCCATTACAGATCTGTTGTGCCCTGGCAGGTGGTATATGACAAGAACTGAATTCATCACCAACTCCAATGCCTAGTGCCCCTTTTCTATGCTTTGAAGCACCAGGTGGCCAGCTTACCTGGACACAGCAGTACAAGTTTAGTTATTAGATTCTTTGAGCTATGAAAATTAGTAATGTGAAATTCTTGATGTAAAGGCATAAAGACTGTGATAGGACACTTTATTTTCTGTTTTATTAAGACCTTTCATAAAGATAGCACTGTTATTTTCATTTTTACACAAAATATTGGCTTGGGGAAGGTATAATAAATGAAACTGGGTTGGAATTTACAAGCCATGATTTTAAATGTGGCCTTTAATCTTTGTTCTCTACTTAAACTGTGTCTAACATAGTAGCATATTAGAATCACTATTTAGAAGAGTGACTAAAGAAATCTAATTTAAAAATTATTGCTATTCCAGAGGAAGGAAAACTCTTCAAATATCTGTTCTCAAGGTCATCACCATGTGATCTAGACACTTAAAAGCAAAGACAACGCTGAAGCAAAGCAAAAAGTCCCTTTTATTTGACAGCAATTTCTTTCATATTTGATTTCTTTTCTAGGCTTATTTTCATTGCTGTAGGGCAATGATTTCTGTCACTATAAAGAAGGTTTGAACAGGACTTATTTCAAATATGTCACCTTGAAGGTCAAGAATCACAAGTGATATCATTCACATCAAGACAAACAAAAACCCATCATAACCCTAAAAGACAGTGGGACAGATCCTCAACTGGTGTAAATTGGCATAATTACTCTAAAATCAATGGAGCTACCCCAGTTTACACCAGCTAAAGATCTGCTCCACTGTAGCTACATTTTAACATAATCTTCCTGCCATTCATACTACATTCTAAAGTAATGTAGGATGAGATCATCAGGAATGGCAAGTGTTCATTCCCAGCACACAAAATGTCATGCTATGAAGTGACCAGCTGAATTGCCTATTCACAAAGCAAAACTCTTTGAAAGGGGTCCAAGGAAAGGATAACCTCACAAGGATCCCTGCATGCCACCTGGTAGATCTGATGGAAGAGAAGATCTGAGGTTGGAGATGCAGCTAGATATGACGGTTGAGTTTCAAAGGGGATTTGAGCGGACGATGGAAAGAGAAGGCTGAAGGGAAACATCAAGACTTGAAAATGCATGCTGGACCAGAGAATTGTGAGAGTAGATTGCTGGATGAGAAAAGTGGTCAGTGGACACATGTAACAACAAGAACAAGGCAGAGGAAAAGACTGGCTAGCAAAGGAGAAATAGCACTGAGGTACAGGTTCGTGAGTTGAAAAATGAAGGTGAGAGGCAGGCAGTAACCAAAAATGGGAGATCATAGAAGAAGGGAAGAGCAACTAGCCCTACAGGAAGGAAGGCAGAGAAAATGGAGAGAGTCAGAGTTCGGAGCCCTAGGAGGATAGAGGATGACTTACAGAAGATTGCAAGTGAGAACAGAAGATAAAATGACTTGCAGCCAGAAAGAACAGAAGGAGGGAAGGCTGGAGAATCATACCAACACCAGGAAGAGGCAGGTGTACTTGACTGGGGACTCCCTACTAATAAGAACAGAGGTCATAGAGGACAACCTTGGTTTGAGTGATCATGAGTTAATTAATTTCAACATAATGAAATGGTAAACAAAAATAGGTCCACAACTAGGGGTCCTTGATTTCAAAAGGGCAAACTTATAAAAAATAAAGGGAATTTCTTAATGAAGTTCACTGGATTGAAGAACCCAAGGATCTGAATTTGGAGGAAGTTTGGAATTACTTTAAGTCAAAGTTGTAGAAAATATCTAGAGCCTGTAACCCAAGCAAAGGGAGGAGGGGTGAAACTCATAGGGAAGGGTTGGAGACCAAAGTGGGTGAACAAGCATCTTAAACAGGTTAGTAAGAGAAAGCAGAAACCCTAAGAGGAATGGGAAAAGGGATGGATCAGCAAGGTCTTAGAGGTTAGAAAGTGTAGGGGAAAAGTGATAACTGCCAAAAGCCAGGCAGAGTTGGACCTTGCAAAAGAAATTAAAATCAATAGTAAAAGGTTCTTTTACCAAATAAATAAAGACAGTTACGAAAAGAAGTGAGACCACTAAGCCATGAGGATGGTGTGAACATTACAGATAATCTAGGCATGGGCAAACACCTAAATGAATACTTTGCCTCAGTTTTTAATAAGAATAATGAAGAGCCTGGGGACAGTGCCAGGGTAGATAATAGGAACAAAGATATGGAAGCAAAAATGAGCACATCCAAGGTGGAAGCCAGACTCAAACAGCTTAACGGGACCAAACTGTGGGGCTCAGATAATCTCCATCCAAGAATATTAAAGCAACTTCATATGAAATTACAAGCCCGATAGCAAGGATTTTTAATGAATCTGTAAACTTGGGGGGTCGTAATATATGACAGGAGAATGGCAAATATAGTGCCTATATTTAAGAAGGGGGGGGGGAGTGATCCAGGAAACTACATGCACTTAAGGACCAAAAAAAAATATTTTTTTTTTTTATTTTTATTTTTTTTGCTATAAATAGGGAATATATCACAGTTGGAAGCAACAGAGGATGAGAAAGATCTGGAGGTTGATCAAAGGATGACTAGGAGCTGCCAATGCAATGAGGCTGTGAAAAACGCAAGGTAATTCTAGTAGACACGGGTATGCGTTATTACCATTATACAAGGTACTAGTGAAACTCATCTGGAATACTTTGTGCAATTCTGGTCTCCCAGGTTTAAGAAAGATTAATTCAAACTGGAACACATGCAGAGAAGTGTTACTAGGATGTCAGAGGTATGGAGAACCTATGTTACAAGAGGAGACTTAAGGAGCTTGGCTTGTTTAGCTTAATAAAATGAAGGCTCAGGAGAGAGATGATTGCTCTCTATAAATACATCTTAGGGATAAACACAAGGGAGGGAGGGGAGTTATTTAAGGTAAGGGCCAATGTCTGCTCAAGAACAAATGGATATAAATTGGTCACCAACATGTTCAGGCTTGAAATTAGACAAAGGTTTCTAAACATCAGAGGAGTGAAGTTCTGGAACGGCCTTCCATGAGGAGTAGTGGAAGAAAAAAAAACCTACCTTGGTTTAAGATTGTGGTTGATTAGTTAAAGGAGGGGATGGTATGATGAGATTGCCTACAATGGCATAACATCCATCCACAACTGCTATTAGCAAATATCTACAACCCCCCAGAGATAGGACACTAGATAAGGAGGGCTAGGAATTACTACAGAGAATTCTTTCCCAGGTGGCTGGCTGGTGAGTCTCACCCACATGTTCAGGGTCTAACTGTTCGCCATATTTAGGTTTGAGAAGGAATTTCCCCTGAGGTCAGATTGGCAGAGACCCCAGTTTGTTTATTTTTTTCTTCCTCTGAAGTGTCACTTGCTGGATTGAATTAGAGTAAATGGTGGATTCTCTTTAAATCAAGATTTATGGACTTCAGTAACTAGGCCAGAAGTTATGGACCTAGTACAGGAATAGGTGAGTGAGGTTCTATAGCCTCTGACATGCAGACAAGATGATAATGATGGTCTCTTCTTGCCTTAAAGTCTATGAGCAATCTCTTCACATTGTTCTGTCAGCAAGGAAGGGAGTGGGGGTTGCTTCTAAAAGGAATAGGCTTCAGGACTCACACCACAGGCCATGCACATCCCAGGGGATCTACAAGATGGGTCATGGTCATCCATGCTGAAGTCCCGTGTCTCCACATTGGTTCTGGCCCCTAGTGACCCCAGGCTTTTGTAGTTTTCCGTACAAATGAAAGGAGTGGGGACCAGGGAAGCAATTGAGCCTGCTATCACAAGCTGTAAATACCATGTGAAAGTCAGGAATTTATGCTCCTTTCAGACTACAAAAGAATGAGGACAAATAGATTGCTTCACTTTAACACTCCCACTCTCTTTGCGGCATATATGAGTGTCAATAACACTTTAGCTACTCAAGAAGGGTCTAATACTTCTTTTTTATTATCTTACCTCTAAAGACACAACCAATAGAGCTTTACAACATATTCACAATGAAATCTGAAACCACACTAAACCACACTAAAATTTCACCACAAATTCGAAACTCAGATCAAGTTTGTTAAAACAACAAAACCTTTTGAGCTTCTCTGTGTCCACTTGAAGCAAGTCTGGGCCAGTTTCCAGCTTGCATAAAAAGCATGTGGAATTTGCAGTTCTGCACACTTCAGTGTATAAGCAACTGAAAATAGATGATTTCAACTGAGAGTTTAGCTTTGTGATTTTGATCTCTTTTAACATCAAAAGTGAAACTCATGGGTGTGAACCTATGTGTAGCAGCCTGCACCTGAAGTGGCACCAGAAGCTGTGCTGGAACCCATTATATTTTAGCCACCATATTTGTTGTTAATATAGGAATGGAAAGGATTTTCAGGTTATGCCAAATTACATTATTACTACAAGCAGAGGTTTGTAGTGTGGTTCCATTGAGGGGGCAATCCAGGCCACTTTCCTAAAGGCCACTTCACTTCCCACTTCACCCCCAACAGCACACGGAATTCAGAAAGGATACAATAAAGTGTGAAAAAATGTTTAATAAACAATTATTGTGACATTTGTATTAGATACACACTTACTGTTCAAACCCAGGTCAATGCATTAAACTTATGAGCCTTACATTCCCTCTCCTGCAAGTACAATGTAGCTTAGAAATCAGCCACATTGGATCATTCCGGATCATTCTGTCTGCCTGCATTCTGAGTCCAAATAACGTCTGAGGATGTATTTAGTCTGCTTCTGCCAGTATTATGAATCCAAATGGTACCTGCAGTCGTATTTAGTCCATGCCTCCCTATATTAGGGGTCCCAATGGTTGCAGATGATGTATTTAGTCACAGGAAGGTCCGTCCAGGAATGCAGGGTGCTTCTAAGGACTCTGTAATGTGTCTTCATCCTAAATCAAAATCTCATTGATTTTGCCATAATTTTTGTCCCATTCATGACTGGTGATGCATGCAGATGTCTCGCTGAATAGGAACTCCAGACAGTCAGTTACATTCCGGGGCAGGGCATACTTGTTAGGGATGCCTCTGTAGCACATAAGCCCCTCCATTCATAGATGTGCCAGGCAATCACCAAGGGCCTAAAAATCTCATTAGCATAGATGGGTGGCTCTCCTTTGCCGGCCTGAAACAGAAGGTCATACTTCCACACTGGCACTTTCAGATCAAGAACATTCTCCAGAGCTTGCCCCACATGAAACTATTGTAAAACCAATGCTAATAAAAATCTCCCCCTCTCTCACACACAGGGAAAAATTGTGGGGATTTATAAATTATTTTAATTGCTTTTGCTATGTGCTCTTACCATGACATATGTTGGCTTGCAGCATAGCTTGCAGGATCTTATGCACTGTCCAGAGATTTGTGTGTGAATAAAATAAAACCAAATGATAACAAGCATCATCCTTTGACTCTGAATTGATCCGGCTCCAGGAAAATGGTAGAAAAGTTTATTTTTTTTTTAATGATCAGAGAATAATATGCACTTTCATTTGCCTTGGCAGGCCCTTCCACCTCTAGTGCACTTCAGCCAAACCAAAGAAAAATTCATAACACAAAAAGGGAATACCTTTCCCTGTCCACTCTCTGGAGTGTTGCCTTTTTATGCTGGCTTCAAGGTGCCAGTCCTTCCCCAAACAGGCAGAAAGTTGCTTCCCCTATAGGAGGAGAGCAGCCTTCCACCCAAAAGCCTTTTCTTCCTGCTGCCACTAGCCGTGCTGCAGCTTGTCTCTCCTCTTTCCTCCCCCTCTTATTAGGAGAAGATGTTTTTAAAGGTCACAGGCAGCCCTTACTTGGATTCAGGTGGCCTTAGTTGACTTGAGGTAACCTCTTTTCAGCTCATGGGGAGAAGAGCTTTTACCATTGTGGGGCTGATTAATCTGCCTTCCATCGCTCTCTTACAGCTGTCTGCTCTGACTTTGTCACAGCACTGAGTCACCTCTGAGCTAATATATTCTGCAGCCTATACAGGCTTTGGACTATTCTGGGGCTGGCTGGTCTATGTCTCAAACAATGAACATTACATGGAACAGTCAAATGTACCCTGTCCAGTCCTCCAATATTATTCAGCTGCGATCCACTCATGCAAAATGCACCAGAAGGGCCAAGGAGAACAGGACACCAATGAGCACCCATAGGCAATGATACTGCTATGGTGACAATATACGTTGTTTTACTGTTGTGAACTTTGGACTGTTTGATTTCTTAATAGGCATTGTTTTTGTGTATTGCTTTTTACGTCTTAATGGCAGCTGCCCACCTATCGGCATTTTTACACTGTTATTTGTCATTTGCATGAATGTTTAAAATAAAATGTTCAGTTTCCACACAAGGTTGCATAAACAGGTTTTATTAATTTTATTAAAATGGAACATCACAATAATCCATACGCTGTGTGTTGAGGTACATGACCAGTTTCTATAACATGCACAACAAAATTCATAAAATTTCATCACAGTAATCCAAAAACGGTGTGATGAGGTACACAAACAATATGTATAAAATGAATAACAAAATGTAATAAAAATAAATTTTCCTAAGCTGCCCCAGTCCCAGAAATAGTGGAATAAGTTTGGCACAATTACAAATACTACGTCATTCCCCCTCATGCATTGTACAATGAAAACCCATGATGTGGGCACATAAAGCACCCTGATTTCTATTACATATGTGGATCCTGTTCCAATAATAATTGTGTACTTTCTGGTTGAGTGTATAAGATCAGCAATCTAGCAGTGTCTTGAGTCCACTCCTGGCAAAATGGCTCATCTTTGTCCTCACAGACATTGTACAATACACAGCAGGCCACAATAATGTAGATGGTTTTGATAACATAGGCATCCAAATGATTTTGAGGGCAGTGCTACTGAGATTTCAATCTGCCAAATGCACATTCCACCATCATTCTACAGCTACGAAGCGTGTAGTTGAACTTTCTTTTGCCAGGCCCTCTGTAATCAGGATACAGTTTCATAAGCCATGGAAAAGGGGGCATGTGGGATCCCCTAGAATAACAGTGAGGACAGTGACTCCATTCATAATACCATTTGATGGGAACAATATCTCATCTTGTCTGTGAAGGTAAAGTCCCAGGCTCCAGAAAACCCTGGCATTATGCACCTTGCCAGTGCATCCCATGCTGATATCCATGAACCGGCCTCTGTGATTGACCAGGGCCTGAATAAAGATGAAGTAGTACTGTTTGCAGCTTATATACTCCCATGTTCCTTATGGAGGGCAAACTATGGATACATGAGTCCCATCGACAGCCCCAGAACAGTTTGGAAACCCCATTCTTTCAAAACCAGCAATTATTTTGGGAACATTTTTTATGCCCACCACCTTCGGGTAAATCACAGTCCTGATGGCCTCACAAATCTCCACCACCACAAGCCTCACAGTTGACTTGCCAATTCCAAACCGGTTAGTCATGGACAAGTAGAAGTCTGGGGTATCCAGCTTCCAGATAGCTATAGTAACATGCTTCTGGACTGCCTGGGCCTTCCTCATGCACATGTCTTGACATTGATCACACAGCTCCATGAACATCTACTTCTTCATGCATAAGTTTTGAAGCTTGTCATTCCAGGTCTGCAAGATGATGTGATCACACCAATCTGTGCCCATGATCTTGCTCCAGAAGCTCCATTCTATGTATGGGGAATCTGCAGGAATCTGCAACAGTCATGAGCAGCATCAGCTGCGTTCTGGCTGCCATGTCAGTACTGCACTCTGAGAGATGCCACTGATAGGACAAATACCACTGCACAGAGATACTCTGTCTGATTCCCAAAATAGGAGTGAAAGTATAAGCAAAAGTTCTTCCATCGATGCTGGATTACTGTTACTGGCTCTGGTTGCAGGGAGCTTGCAGACCCAAAAATGGCTCTGCTGGAGATGTTGGCAGGCTACAAGCACTTCCAGTCAAGTACCACGAGATGGAGAGACAAGTTCTCCCACAATATACCGTGAACCAAGGCCTAGAGAAGCTACAGCTAGCAAGGGTGTTTAAGAATCCTAAAATAAGCCCCCAGAAGTAACGATATCTGACTTTCAGATACTACAATGGTGCTCATAGTTTTCTGGGTCACTCTGGCCATGACAAATGAGAAATAGAAATCTTTTCTGTATTAATAAACAGGAATGTAAAAAGGTATCCCTTTCACAAAGTCTTGGAATACAGAAATAGTCAATGACAGATTATATTCAGAGTCTGAAAGAATTAGAAATCACAGTTTCTGTGTAAAAGCATTTGTAACATCTTTTACAAAAAGAAACACCAACAAAAAGAACACATTTTTCTTAAAAACTAATTATTTCCTTTTAAGCTATGGTCAAAATTTCAAGCGTTGGTGCCTAAAGTTAGGCATGTAAATCCATATTTAATCATACAATTAGAAGTCACCCGATTTTCAGAGGTGCTGAATTCATTCATTTACAATTGACTTCAGAGACATATCTGGGAGCTCACTCATTTTCTAGAGAAAAGGACAATTCTGCATAGGTGCCTAAATACTGATTTATGTGCCCATTTCTAGGCATCTAGGTTTGCAAATTTTGGTCAATGTAGTTTCTTCTTTCAAGCTGAGCAGTTAGCCAATGTTCAAGGCCTTGAAAGGTTGTTTCTATTAGGAGGCAAAACTGATTATATGAATCAAAGGGTTCTTTGGTGTAATCCTGATTATCTACAAAGAATGTATACAAAGGCATGTCCAGAAGAAGGATGATGCAGTGGTTAGGGCACTAGCCTCATAGTCAGAAGACTCTGCTCTCCAACTTCTTGTGTGACCTTGAGCAAGTCACTTAGCTTCTCTGTGCCTCAGTTCCCCAGCTATGAAATGGATAATAAAACTTCCCTACCTCTCAGTAAGGCTAAATACACATCAAAGTCTGTGAGCATTCAGATACCACACTGATGAGGGCCATGTAAGTACCATAGATAGAAAGTCCTGATTCCCTGAACACAGTAGAAACAAACGGGAGGTGTTTCCGTTTTCAAAAATTCAAGTCTAACTTCTCATTAAGAACTTTACCCAAAAGCTAGTCTCCTAGGGGCATACAACACTGATTCTCCCACTATCTGCTGGATTTCCCCCTGCTTTCAGATTCTTTTCATACATATATGCATTTGCAACCAAATCAATGCCCCAGATCCCGAGTATGCAATCAGTGTCCAGGAAAGTTCCTTGGCCCACATGATTCAGCTTCTACTCAAGCCTTGCCATGCTGCTCTGTGCCTTGGGTGATGGCTTCTATTGTTTCCGCTATTAATAAATAAAGGGGTATTTAATTGCTACCTCATTTGGCCTGAATGAGGGGTACTTGGAATATTCATCAATTTCTCCTTTAATCTGTGACTGACAGCCAACATTAACACTTTTCAGCATAGCAATATATATATTCAAATAAAAACCAGCAAAACCTTTCCCCAGCCCTCTCCACAGGCACAGAAATCTAAGATAGCAGAATAAGTACAATGCCACTGCGCAGGAGACAGGATCTGAGGAAGCATGAAAGGCCTGCAGGATGCAGAGCCCAGTGCCACAGAGGCTGCCTGTATAATTTTAAGGGTTCGGAGAGGGGAAAGAGTTGGGGTGTGGCCAGTGGTTCCACAAATGTAGACACCCATTGGATATTACTCCCAATGGAGCAGTGCCATAAATGCTACAGAAGCTACTCTAACCTCAGAGCAGCAGTAGCAGCCACAAAACAGCCAGGATTGGAGAACAAATCCTTCCCCTCTCCTCGGCATTTTTTAACGGAAGACCACTTATTTAAGTGCCTATACATGGCTGCAGAAAACTAACTTTAGGCACCCATTTAAAAAAAGAATCTTGACCATATCACTGTTATTAAGTCACCCAGCATCACAGCTACAATTCTTGTTTGCTGCTTTTTTCTGTTATCCTATAACAGATACAGATTAACCTTCGTGTTCATTCAGAGAAAAAGCATACACATGACAGAATGTATAAGTACTTCTAACAGATTAGAGTTATATGTCATAATATCATTGCTAATATGTCTAACCTTTATCCAGCGATGGTTAGCCTCCTTGAGCCTATTTTCAAGCTTATGTTTTTCTTCTGGGTTCAGTGATGTACTTCCAAGTGCTATTCCTCCAGTTTCAGTTAGTCGTTTCAATATTCCCTTGTGTGGAGGCAGCTCTTCCACTCTTAACTGGAACAGACAAATACAACATTTAAAATGAACTGTGGTAGAATTTTCAACTCCCTTATCTTCGCTGCTATTGATTAGTCTATCAGCTGCAGAGACCAGGCGCAGGGCTCAATTCAGCACAAAATAGCCACGGTTTTCTGAGTTAAAAAGGCTCAGAAAAACAGCAAATGCTGACTCTATTAGGCAGACTTATAGTGGGGAAAGAGTGTCTCTCTGAGGAGACCAAAAAGGAAGGAAAACCAGCTTCCCAGAGGGAAATAAAATAAAAGTTCATCTCTGCTGTGTGATTAATCTTTCCTTCTGGTCACCTGGTGCTTTACTAATTGCTGCCTTTTGTCTGTGTGAACTGTAAGCCCTTTAGAGCAGGTTCCATGTCTCTTCCATGTTCTGTGCAGTGCTAAGCACTCTGGTCCAACCCCATAAGCAATAATGTTGATAATATAGTCATAAACACTGCAAATCAGAGGGCTACTGGTAATGTTTAGGAGTGTCCTGCCTATCGTGTCTCCATAATCTGAATCCATTCCCCTTCCTGTTTGCAATTACTGCAAATTTATAGTGTTAATATAGCTTAACATATCAAGTAGCCAAAGAGTTATATAATAGAAAGTGAAAGCTTCTGCAGCCATCATTTTTAAAAATTATCAAAATCTGAGATGGGCCACAAGGGAATCTTTAATAGTTACTATATCACTGGGTTTGGGGTAACTTCCCTTGGGTGGATCAAAAAGAATAGAGGTGGCTCACAGCATGGCTTAAAAGCCTGAACTATTAAGGAAAAAAATATCATCACCAGTAGGTTTGACTTTGAACCACCCATCCTTTAGGAGTTATTGGGGGAGGGGTTCCCTCCCACATTAACATACTTCTCCCCTGCCCACATTAATACATATTGAGAAGAGAGAATCCTCATCCATATATGCCCTTTTCTCCCCCACCTGCTATCCAAAATGCAGCTACCAGCTACTGACATTAGTACATTTGGGTCTGAGACCTCCAAAGCTCTACACATACGTATGAAAGCTCAGAGGAGCTGCGCAGCAAAAAACAAAAACAAACAAAAAACACTTTCTAATGTAGGTAGCATTTCATTTAGATTGTAAGCTCCAGAGGACAGGGATTGTTTAACGTGTCATGGACATTTAATGCTCTGTACATATAAATAAATAAATGCACAAATATATTTTCTTTGCTTTGTTCCTAGATTTCACATTTCTGATATTGCTGACTCACAGGGTTAAAAACTAGGTTTGTGAGTGCTGGAAGTCTACCTGGATCTAGAAGGGATAACTTAAACAAAGGCAGATGAAAGATATGAAAAGCCTCTTCAAAATTCTTCCTCTGACTCACTGACATTCAGTCACCCAGGATGAAGTCCATTTAGCCCTACATGCTTCCTCCACAGATACCAATAAGACAATCTGGTTTATAGGAATGGTCATAGGAAGGCTAATATTACATTATGTGACTAATAATGAGAGGATACTTTTCATTAGGAAGAGGAAGAGTTAAACCTCTGTGGACTAAAAGGGCAGTAGAAGTATTTTAGAAGGCGAGATCACATAGACGGTTTAAAATACACAGAAAGTATCTGGAGATCAGTCAGCAAAGTAAAGGTAAACTCTAACTTGTTGCAGCAAAAAAAATAAAGTGCATATGAAACAGTCCCCCCTCCAACAGTTTCAGGGTGCTTTACAATCAAACTTGTTTTAAAATTGTAGTTATTGAGGATGGTTTAGTTTTAAAAGCCAAACAGATCAAGCAGTTCAAATAACAATAGGGAGAAACAAACTGTACAAATGAAGGGCAGTTACAGCCTGCTCTGTTTACATTGGTGTAAGATCATAATTAGGACACAATAGGTCATTAACTAATTCAGATATCAACAGGTGACTAGCCATATATGATAATAGAATTACAGGAGTGTTTGGGAAGCCTGGAGGTTCTCACATTTGGCTATGCCTGGCAATAACAGGGAGGCAGTTTTCACATATTCTACTGGCACCTGGAATCTCTGGGGCCCCCAGGACCTTTCATTTAAACTTAATTTTTCTTATAAAAATTGCCTACTTTGGGTTTTTTATTATTTTATATTTTTAAACACTCTTTTGGGGACTTCTTTCAGCCCTCCACAAGGAAATATCTTGCTGCTAAAATGGTTCAGCCAAGAAAGGAGACATTTCTTAATTAAATTAAAGAGCTGAATATTAAGCATTAGGTTTTCTTCTCTGTCCCATTTCCCGCTAAACACAGACTAGTTAGGGATGACAAAAAGTCTCTCTTTTACAACTCTATATTTTCAATTACTTTTTCTAGTCTAATTTTAATGCAGGCAATATATTCTGGTACCTGGGCTTTCAAACACAGGACTTCCTATTTTTTGGATTATCTAGTAAATTGTGGAATGATAGCAATTAAGTGTTTGACAGAAATCAATCTGGATTAAGAACAATTAAATTTGTTTATGCATATATGACAAACTAAGAAGACATTAAATATAAGAATTTATGTTACCTTCACTTTTTCAAGAGAGTCTTTTAACTGTTGTTCATTTCCCGGTTCAAGAGGAATACCAACAATGCTGTCTGCTTCCTCTAACCATAAAATGAACTCATTTAAATCTTCTTGCAATTCTGATAAAATATTCTTTTCTTCCTCCAGCCTACAGTAAAAAAACAAACAAACAAAAAAACAAAACACCACACTAGTGTTAATAGGGGAACACTGTGTCATAGGTAACTATATTTCAAATGCAATCTTTATTATTATAAAAATAAAAAATCATCGCTTTTTAACACAAATATAATGCATAACAAAATGGAGGAAAATATACAGATTATTTGACATTAACAGTAATTCTTTAAAAGCAAAAATTTACATATTTCTTCAAAATTAATCAGAAAAGAAACACCACTCATGATAAATAGAATTAAATGTATCTGAAAATAAGTTTGGAGTTTTAATTTGCAGTTCTAAACTATCTTCTGTCTCAAATTATTATGATTTTTAACCCAGTCCTGCAAGGTGCCAATAAGCAATTGGATCTGCTCCTTTTGTCACAAATGAGATGAAAGCCCAATTTCAGAAACTGAAAAAAATCTAAAGGCAAAGTTTACTAAATTGGATCCCTAAAATTAGGCCCTTATATCCAGTGGGGACTATTTTGGGAGGAACTACGTTTTTGTGGTCAAGGAAGTGGATTTGGGATTTAGGAAAATTAGGTTCAATTCCCACCTGTGCCAAAGATTTCCTATGAACTTTGGACATGTCACAATCTCACCACTTCCTCATCTGGAAAATGAGGACAATAATGCTTCCTCTCTTCCAATGTTTGTTTGCTTTGTCTATTTAGACTGTAAGGTTTTCAGGCAGAGGCTGTCTCGGACTGCGTATGCACTGTCCCTAGCACAATGGGGCCCCAGTCATGGCTGAGGGTGCTAGCTGCAACAACTACAATACAAATTATATATATATATATATATATATATATATATACACACACACACACACACACCTAAGTAAAAGGCCTGATTTTTTTCAAAATGTGATGAATGCCAACAACTCCCATCAAACTCAACAAGAGCTGTAAGCACCTGAACATCTTTGAAGTCAGACTATCTAGTGAGGTATCTATGTGTGGACTTAAATAACTGCTTTTAAGCTTCTAAATTTGAAAATGATGTCTTTAGTCTTCCTCCGATTTATACAATGGTTTAAAAATCATCAAGTAAATCTGCTTAACTGGGGTCTCGAGCCATCTGTGGTCACAAACTTTTGTCCTAAAGCATCTTGTTATTTGTGTCCCAACAGCCAGGCAAGTTCTGTAAACAGTTTAGCTGCTAGGTCTTGAGGCTCTAGCTTATGATGGGTCTAAAATAGCACTCCATGTACTGCCTGCAGCCACCAGACTCCTCCACCTAGAAGACACCGTGCCTCTGTGACCTGCTCCTCATCAAGCACCACAGAACCTTTTCCTCCTGGCCATTTAAACACCTCAACAGTAACAGAATCACCCTTAACAGATGCATCACACTGCCCCCTGTAACCTAATACTGCTCACTTCCATGTTCAAACATGAATGTCTTAAATGACTATTGTGATGAATGCTTCAGGGTTGTGGACAAGTTCCCTCTCCCTTGGCAATAGGGAGAGGAGTCAGAAAGACCTTGATCCAGGGAGTAACCTTGCTCTGAGAAAACCAAGTTCATGTGGCAAACTGGGAGCAGCAGGGAAACCTGATGGGGAACCACATGCAGAGCTGGCGCTGGGGGAACCACACATGGAACAGCTATGCCTGGCAGATGTTACCACCGGAGTCAGGTCTGTGTAAAGCTTGTAGGAAAGCAGCAGAAACTGGGCAGGGAACCAGGGCAGAGACAGTCCAATGAGACATACCAAGTACTGATGCTGGCCTGGAAATCTGCAGTGTCCTATTTGCATTTAGCAAAGAGTAGACTGGAGAGGGTACCTCCCAGGCATTAAGCTTGAGGAGCCCTAATTCTCTAGTGGACTGCCCTCCCCAATGGCCCAAATAATACTTTAGAGTAGAGGTCTGGCATATTGGTGCACCAGCAGCAGTAATGATTACAATATTAATAGAGATTCAGATTTCCAAGAGAGGTCGGAAGGAGATGTGTATGGTTATGAAGGGAATTGCACAGGGCCTAAATATTCTATTATTCAATTTTACGTGTCCCCAACCAGGAGACATAAGCAAATGTTTATTGGGATTGTGATATTGCATCCTTATGCATTGATTTTTGTCACAATGATGCAAAGATACCCAAATTGCACACACAGGCCCCCATGCTGCAAACACAAACATGTAGTCACACTGAAGTTAATGGATTGCTCACATGAACGAAGTTACTCATACATGCAAATGTTTGCAGGATCTGCCCAAAAAGCAGCCTCAGCACTGCAAAAAACACTAGTGTGTGTGTGTGTGTGGGGGGGGGAAGACAACCACAAAAAAGCACTAGTGATGGGAGAACTTCAAACGTTCAGTTTTTGATTAGTTTGATAAGTATCCAGAAATTCAGTTGCCTAGAGCAGTGGTTCTCAAACTGTGGGTGGGGACCCCAAACAGGGACCTTTGAATGGGGTCAACAGGGCTGGCTTAGACTTGCTGGGGCCCAGGGCTGAAGCCCAAGCCCCATTGCCCAGGGTCGAAGCCAAAGCCGGAGGGCTTCAGCCCTGGGCTGCGGGGCTCAGGTTGCAGGCCCCCTGCATGGGGCTGAAGCCCTTGAGCTTCTGCTTTGGGCACCCTCCGCAGAGCAGTGGGGCTCAGGCTTTGCCTCTCTCCGCCCCAGGGCAGGGGCGGGTTCAGGCTTCAGTCCCCCTCCTGGGGTTGTGAAGTAATTTTTGTTGTCAGAAGGAGGTCGTGGTGCAATGAAGTTTGAGAATCCCTGGCCTAGAGGAACAGAAGCCTGTGAATAGGCTTCTGCCCACACAACCATTCTATCCCCTCAACAGGGACTAAATCTCCCAGCTGGTATCTATTTCTGGGACATCTTCAGAATCTGTTGCCCCCCTCTGAGCTGACTCTCCCCCTGTGCACTCAGACACATGACCAACAGGCAGCTCAGGTTAAAATACAAGTAGCATGTAGTATGTCCACATCAGGTGCTGGGAGAAGGAAGTGTCAGCTGACCCCAACCACCACAACAATCAAGATAGTGACTCCAAGCAGCTCAGAGGGGAAGAGCAGGGTGTAGGACCATTGTCAATATAGGAGAACAGACAGCGCAAATAATAGAAATTGGCCAAATGTGTGGGATTCCTTCTTTTAGTGGGAATCTTGGGAAGTCTCTGTTAAAGTAATGGCTGGCATATTGGTGGAAACCTTGGTGGGAATTTTGTCCTTTTCTAGTGGAATGAATAGGGATTGCCTTCCAGGATAAAATGGAAATATCTCAGAAGAAAGGCTTCCTGACAGTCCAAGATAACTGGATATGGTGTACCTCAATCATTCCCATTTCTGTGTTTCCATTTCAATACAAAAACGATATTAAGATGGAGATAAGACTGAGACTACATAGAATCATAGAAATGTAGAGCTGGAAGGGACCTCTAGAGGTCATCAGTTACAGCCCCCTGTACTGAAGCAGGACCAAGATACCCAGAGCATCCCTGACACACTTGTCCAACCTGTTTTTAAAAATCTCCAATGATGGGGATTCCGTAATCTCCTTTGGAAGCCAATTTCAGAGCTTAACTAACCTTCCAGCTGGAAAGCTTTTCATACTATCTAACCTAAATCTCCCTTGCTGCAAATTAAGCCCACTACTTCTTGTCCTGCCTTCGGTGGACATGGAGAACAATCAATCACCACTCTCTTTATAACAACCCTTAACGTATTTGAAGACTTAGCATGCTTCTTTTCTCAAAATTAAACATGACCAGTTTTTTTAACCTTTTCTCATACATCAGGTTTCCTAAACCTATTATCATTTTTGCTGGTCTTCTCTGGACTCTCTCCAATTTGTCCACATATTACTTAAAACGTGACACTAGAACTGGACATAGTATTCCAGCTGAGGCCTCACCAGAGCCGGGTAGAGACTGATGCCTCCTGTGTCTTATATAAAACACTCCTGTTAATACATCCCAGAATTATATTCTCCCTTTTTGCAACTGCATCACACTGTTGGCTAATATTCAGTCTGTGATCCACCAAAATTCCAAATCCCTTTCAGCAGTACTACTGTCATTCCCCATAACTACAGTTATTCCCCAGGTTGTTTTTGCACATGTGATCTTTCCTTCCAAAGTGTAGCATTTTACACTTGTCTTTATTGAATTTCATCTTCTTGATTTCAGACAAATTCTCTAATTTGTCAAGGACACTTTGAATTCTGATCCTGTCCTCCAAAGTGCTTGCAACCCCTCTCATCTTGGTGTCATCTGCAAATTTTATAAGCCCTCTTTCCCACTCCATTGTCCAATTCATTAATGAAAATATTGAATAGTATCGGACTCAAGACAGACCCCTGCAGGACCCACTAGATACGTTCTTCCAGTTTGACAGCAAACCATTGATAACTACTCTGAGTATGGTTATAGTAATTTCAACTTAGCCACATTTCCCTAGTTTGCCTTTAAGAATGTCATGTGGGACTGTGTCAGAAGCCTTACTAAAATAAAAATATATCACATCTATAGCTTCCCCCCTTATCTACTAGGCCAATAACCCTATCAAAGAAACAAATTTGGTTGTTTTGGCATGACTTGTTCTTGACAAATCCATGCTGTCTGTTCCTTATATCCTTATTGTCCTCCAGGTTTTTACAAATCGGTTGTTTAATAATTTGTTCCAGTGTCTTTCCAGTTATCAAAGTTAGGCTGGTCTGTAATTCCGCAGGTCCTCTCTGTTCCCGTTTACAGATAGGCACTATATTTGTCCTTCTCCAGTCCTCTGGGACCTCACCTATCCTCCATAAGTTCTCAAAGATAATCATTAATGGTTCCGAGATTCATTCTCAAAGCCGGTCCACCGCTTGTTCAGGGAAAGCCCCTGGTGGTCTGGGCCGATTTGCTTACCTGCCACGTCTGCAGGTTCGGCCGATCGCGGCTCCCACTGGCCGCGGTTCGCTGCTCCAGGCCAATGGGGGCTGCGGGAAGCGGCGTGGGCCAAGGGATGTGCTGGCCGCCCTTCCTGCAGTCCCCATTGTCCTGGAGTGGCGAACCGCGGTCAGTGGGAGCCACGATCGGCCGAACCTGCGGACGCGGCAGGTAAACAAACCAGCCAGAGGCTTTCCCTGAACAAGTGGTGGACCGGCTTTGAGAAGCACTGTTCTAGGGTATTTAAGGAACAAGTTGAAGCAATTTCATAAGGCCCAGCTGACTTAAATATATCTACCTTACATACATATTCTTCAATCTGTTCTCCCTATTTTGGCCTGTGGTTCTTTCCCCAGTTGTTAATATTAATTGTGTTAAGTATCTGTCACCATTAACCTTTTTAGTGAAGACTGAAGCAAAACAGGCATTAAACTCTTCAGCCTTCTTGATGGCATCTGTTTTTAGCTCTCCTTCCTCACTACACTTCCCTTCATCTTTTTCTTGCTCCTAACGAATTTATAAAACCTCTTCTTCTTGCCTTCTGTGTCCCTTGTTATGTGTAACTTATTTTGTGCATTAGCCTTTGTGATTTTGTCCCTACATGCTTGTGCTATTCTTTTGTACTCCTTAACAATTCATCCATGTTTCCAGTTTTTGAAGAATTCCTTTTTGATTTTCTGGTGGCTAAAGAGCTCCTGATGGAGCCATATATTGACCTTTTACAATTTTTTTCTATCTTTTCTTCATATTGGGGTAGTTTGCTGTTCTGCTTTTAATATGGTTTCTGACAAAGTGTAAGCCCTCCTGAACTCCTTTTCCCTTAGATTTTCATCCTGTGGGACTTTACCTACCAGTACTCTGAGTTTTTAGCAGTATTATAAGGTAAAAAACTGCTCCCCTGTGATGTAATCCTCAAACCAAGATTTATAAACTTAGGAAAATCAGAAAGTTAAGCTGAAAAGAAATCCAAGCCTATTAAAGTGCAAGGCCATACATAGCTAGAGCACCTAAACAATCTTAACTCTATCCTGTAGTGATGTCATGTAATAGCCATATGATTATAATTAAGGCATTTTAGTATTTGTAGTCCCAGATTAAATTTAAAATATTTTTAAAAAACACACTTTTCAAAAAGTCACCTTCAGAGTGTTTACAATATCCCTGTAATATATTTTATCCTTAAATTACTGATACATATCTCAAAATTAATTTCTACCTTATAGCTTTGCCTGGGAATGTATTTGTTTTTATAACAAAAGTTAAAAATTCCATATACTAAACAAGAAATCCAAAGTGAATATTACCATATGAAATTTCTAATGAGTTATTTTTAATGTAATATCAATTTAAAATGTGAAACAAAAATTATATACATACATATATATACACACACACTTTTATGATAGATTCACAAATAATCTCTGGCTGCTTCACACCACTCTGCAGCACCACAAACCAGCCAGTGTATGCAAAGTTTTCCCCTTTCTTCTGTCCTTCTCTTCAACCTGGATGAACCATCTCCACAAATTCCTCCTGCACCCTCTACAAGCTACTGGATGCAAACAACAGTTTTCCATCTCCCTCCTTCCTTCCATTGGGGATTGGTCCTGCTTTGAGCAGGGGGCTGGACTAGATGACCTCCTGAGGTCCCTTTCAACCCTGATATTCTATGATTCATATAACTCTCAAAATATGCATATGTGTGCACACCCCTCTCTCGTCCCCCACATGCACCTCCCACACACACATTGTCCCTTTCCCTCCATCTCTGTCTGTCAAGTAAGTCTGGTTCAATGGAGAGCTGTTGAACGTATGAATTTGGGAGTATGATCACTGGTGCTGTTATTTTTCATAACTGAAAAGAATAAAATCTTTTTTAGATAAACACATGAAGAATTGCACTCTCAAAATGGCCACCATCTCCCACCATTCTCAATGGGACAGAAATCACAGGCTGTCCACTCTTTTAAAACAGCCACTGCCTACAGATAGACTGCCCTCAGTGGTGCCCCCCGTGCTATCAGAAGAGCACTGTGAATAGGTGACTTGAGACAGTTGGCCATCTTTGCTAAGGGCAGCCTCAGTTCAATTGAGAGCAATGGGAGAATGCAATAATTTTGGAAGAGGGCAAGTCTTTGTAACTTTCTGAAGGAGAAGACTACGTGCTAGTCTGTGCTGAAGGAGAAACTTTCAGTTATAAAGAAAGTCAGCCAAAAGTGACCCATAATCACACAAGCAAATGTATTCAAACCTTACCTACATGAGAAGTTTGCATAGTCTACTTCTGTTGTTACTAACATCATGTGAGACCAAAAAAAAAAAAAAAGTTTAAAACCTAGTACCAAATTTCTTAAAGGATCCATTTTTAATTCAAAGTTATTTTTTGGGAAGGTATACTGACATTTCTTATACGTAAACAAGAGGTTGCCTGAGTGCAAAGTTAAGTGCAAAACACAACTCTGCCTTAACGGTGGAGTTGCAACTAGCATTAATAAAACATTCTTTCCAATTTCAAAAACTATTATTAAAGCAGGATAGAAATTGGTTTAGTGTCTATGTTTTCCCATACTTTTTCACTTTTCAGCATGATGGTTACTGCCAGCAAGAAAGTCAGAAAAAGCAAAGAAATGAAAGCTATTTGAAACAATGTCACAATTTATTTATGGTGAGAAGGACTTTTTAACCAGATATGCTTCCTGATGGATGAGCGAAAGGGATGGTGCTTTCCTTTACAGGAAAAAGAGACTCAACAATAAAGTGCCAGCTTCACACCCTTTAACACAAATTCCTCCAAACAATTGTTATTTAAAAATATATATCTTATATGACAAATAATTTAGAACTTGACAGATTTAAGAGTTTACATTAAGCAAAATAAGAATACAGAAATTCCAAAAATGAATATCAGTCTCTTGGAAGCTTGGACTTCTATCTAGAATGTTTTGGAAAAATCTCCAAAATTATTCTAATCTATGAGAACGAGCCTCTTATTTTCAACCCTTCAGTTACATTTTTAGTGTAATTTCTTCTCTCTTTAATTCATAGCACTCAGAAAAATGTGTTCAACTGATTTCAAGCTTCTAGCATGGATTTTTTCCCTTCACATGTCAAGACAGCTGCATCACTGTTTTACTGTGGGGGGAGGTAAGAAAAACAGAGTATTCCTTTTATATGATAAGGTGTAAGTCTGAGAACTGGTAGAAAGAAAACTTCTAATTGCCACCTAAATAACTCATTTGTATCATCAATGGAAGAAACACAGATCAGTCAGCAGTGAAAAGGTACCAACAGGGGAACTGAGTTTGAGAGTTGAATTGAAATTCCTAGTATAACAAGAGACAGGGAATGATAAAACTATACAGTATAGCCATGAAGTTTTTATAAGTCAACACTGTATTAATTTACAGCGAATGAAGTATTCCCATTACATGAGGGGAATAAAGACTAAAACTTATGACAGAGAACCTCGGACTGCTTCAAAATGGAGTCTGAGGTAGTCACCTGGTGCCTATGTACTACCTGATATACTCCACTGCCTGGCCAGTTGACGTGGTCTCACATTCACAAATGCACATCAGGTTGTTATCCTTTCACCAAGGTGTGCATTATTCTTTTCTTACAAAGTAGCAGTGTAATGCAAGGAGAAACATCTATGTCACTTCACTCCTCAGCCCAGACTCACCCTCTGAGCTTCCCTTCTGACCTACCCCTTGCTTATATCCTCCCAATTACCTCATTAGCCCAGTGATTACAACCCAGGTGCTCATAACCCCCCAACATAATTAACTGCCTCCAGCTGGGCCTGACAGCGATCAGGGCACTGCTGATAGTGCCCTGTCACAGAGGTGTATAATATTCAACAGTATAAGAGAATTCTACTTTCCAACCAAGCTAGCAACACTATTGAAATTAACCTTCCTTCCGTCGCTGTAACACAATGCACATCCAGTTTTGCTATGACCATATACAATTTATAATATTTTTAAGTTGAACTTGGTGTAGTAAATTGGTTTCTTTTATAGGAATTTAGGTTAATATGTTCATCAGGAGCTGATATATATGTAGGCTTGAAAGGATTAGATTTTTATCATAAATGTCTATTTCGCTGTATACACACAACTGACAAAAATATTTCCATCAATAGTAATCAAAATGTACAAATAGGCAAAATAAGAAAAATGCCACTTGAGAAATTATTAGGGTTAGATTTAAGGATATTTACTTTGTATATTTTGACATATAATGTTGTCAATTTGTGTTTTAATGGTTATAGAGCTTTTAACTTTGTCTGATCCTCCAATAATTTCCCACAACTGTGGAAATTGTACGTAGAACTCATAATTTTGCACAGCTGTGAAAATGTAAATCAATAAACATCAGAAAAAATGCTTAAAAATAAGCATCAGTATTATCCCAGTAGTACACACACCCAATTATAAAGCCAAGTTGCTGACAGGTTGGTACAAAAGTACAACCACATGATGCCCCCTACCACCAGCACTTCGGCCTCAAGCCAACTGTTCTCCACCAGTGACTGAGAAGATCGCTGTGGTTCACAGATGAATCCAAGCAGATGCAAATAGTACACAGTGGTGCATGTGCATACACACACACAATCTAAATCCATTCACCAAGAGCATAAAAACTTCTTACAGCCTTTTTACTCCTCCAACATCAATGCAGCAGAATTACAGCCAGCAGAGCTAGTACACATAGAGAGCCAGCTAATCAACCCATACTTCCTGGTCCATCCCTCTGAATCTCCCTCTGTGAAACACTTTGAGAAGGAGAGGGAGGAATAACCCACACCTAGATGTAAAAGGAACTAACAGATTAAAAAGCCTCACTCATGAGCAGCCTGCACAATCCAGCTTGCCATGTCCCGGAGTTTGACTCCACCGCACTCTCCAGAGTTCAAGAAGCTCTGAAAAATATGATAGCCACCACCTATAAAAGACCATGCATCTCCTGGATGGTGAAAGCCAGGGAAGAACAGCTGCATCCCCTACTAATGTAAATTATAAATGTCTCTTTCAGAAAAGCACACTTGTCAAACTCCTTGAAAATTACAACCATCCACTCAATCCTCAAGCAAAACAACATTAGATTCCCCCTGATGATCTCCCCAGTTACTGTCTGATCTCCAAGTTCCCATTCCTGGACAAAATAATTGAGCAAGTAATAACTACCAAGAAGCCACTCTTTTTCTAAAATACGGAGTGCCCATCTGGAATAGGAAAAATCTTAACATAAAGCAGTATTATATACTGATGTTACCAAATAATTATGAATAACCAGTATGCATTTTAATTGCCTCCTGATAGCATAGTTTTAAAATGCTTTATACTGGCATTTGTAAGCTGAAGTGTTGTTTCTTTGTTTACCTACAAATTTAAGGTATTGGTAGAATTTTATTCAAGCAAGTGGTAGTAATAATAATGAATGGGGTATTTAAAACTCTGCATCTGCAATTAAGTGCTAGATATTTTATTTTTAAAGTCAGCTCAATGCATTTAGATAACAAAAAGCAGTGTCTTCTGTTTGAAATATTGGATGGGTAACAGTTTGCATTATAAATGTTCTTAATGCATTTTCAGGAAGTGGAATGGCAGTGATTTTGGTTGTAAAAATATATATAGTGAAAAGGGGAACATCAGAATGTATTACTAAGTTCTATATAGTCAAATATTAAATCATACTTTTAGTCATTTATATAATATACATTCACAAGTTATGTACAATATGCAATTTCCAGCTAAAACAAGATAAGCAGATTCTCTTTTGGCCCACTTGGTAGAACTGCTGCCTCTATACACCTCAAGTATCCTGCGCTAGACTGAGTCTCGGATGCTGTTATGTGTAAGAAACCAGCATAAGCCCACCCGCCATAGGGAAGACTTTATTAATTTGTCAATTCTGCTTAGTGTCCAAACAGCAGTGTGTTCTGAACATAGAGAAGTATGAATATGGAGGTCAGTTATACCTTCTGTGAAGTTGAGCTGACTGGAGACCAGAAGAAGGTGCACCACTCCATAGGTACGCATGGGTGAATGAAGTGGTTAAAGTACTTTGAAACAGGAGCGAGGGCTCTTGCTGCACCAACCAAATAAGAGAGGAAGGTGAAAAAAAGTGCTTTTCTGCCAAGCAAAGGAGGGGAGTGGGCTCTCTGCGTTGAGTTCTGGAGGAAACTATTTCCTCCTCCCTCTTTCCCACACTTCCTTTAATCGAGTTTGAATACTGAATGGACAGTTGGCTTTCCAGGAGGCCTGCAAGTGCCTTTCTTGAGAGTATCACTGGCTACACACTGACCATCTTTGAAAACTTGTGGTGATCGAAGAAGGTCCCGGACGATTGGAAAAAGGCAAATATAGTGCCCATCTTTTAAAAAAGGGAAGGAGGTGAATCTGGGGAAAAATCACCTCAGTCCCTGGAAAAATCATGGAGCAGATCCTCAAAGGATCTATTTTGAAGCACTTGGAGGAGAGGAAGGTGATTAGGAACAGTCAACATGGATTCACCAAGGGCAAGTCATGCCTGACCAACCTGATTGCTTTCTATGATGAGATAACTGGCTGTGAAAATGGGGAAAGTGGTGGATGTGATATATCTTGACTTTAGCAAAGCTTTTTATAGGATATCCCACAATATTCTTGCCAGCAGGTTAAAAAAGTATGGAATGGATCAATGGACTATTGTACAGGGAGATTTTGGCAAACCAGTAAAGTGCCTGAAACCACAATGGCTTATTGCTAAAAGCAGCCAAGTCATCAGGCTGTAAAGTGGCCATGCAGCTTGACCAAGGCAGGAGGAGAGGGGGTTTTGGGTGCCACAAAAAGGGCAGCTTGACCCCACGTTCTTCCTGATAAGAATTGTGTTGAAGTTGCTGATGCATGCATTTTAGAAGAGCAGGATGTGCCCCAGCAATGTCTATTGGGGCCTCAAGACTGCAAACTCTGGAAAACCCCACACCTGGTTAATCAATAATCAGAAGGAACCTCTTGCTTGACCATTGAAACTGCTTACTTAACAAATTTTCTTTAAGGGACATGTCATTCTATTACTAATGTATAAATAAGGGGGGAAAGTTTGAGGTAGTTGGACTCTCCCTTTGGATACATCTTGTGGTCCCCACCGACAGATGGAAGATTTGGCCACCGGAAGCCTGCTGCTGTGTCACTCAAGAGCCACACTCAGCTTTGGTAATTATCAAGGTTTGGGAGTGTTTTACTAACCTGTTGCAGATGTGTGTAAGTGCTTGAGACTAAGTAAAATTTATCTTTAAGTGAAAGCACTCTTGTGTTGTCCTCTTTGTGCCAGCTATCTATCAGTCGGACGGCCGTGTCTCCCCTGATTTATTTCCTGACATCACCTCGCACAGAGTAAAAGTTACTGAGAGCTTTGGGTTGAAAGAAGCCCGGGTAACAGAATTTGGAGGCCCCAGTGAGGAGTGGTAGAGAGGAAGGAGACGGATAGTACAGTTTATAGTTTGTCCATTGCAATAGGAGGTAAAAGACGGCAGGGTGGGATCACTCCCTACAAAGTTCCCGTGTCGCAGTTCATGAGTTAATCTACGGATACATTCTGTTACTGGGACTCAGAACTCAGGCTGATTGCCTGCTCGAGTGCAAAAATTATGTCCAGAGACAGGGAAACAACTGGAAAGAATGAACAGTTGAAGATGATGGGGAAACAGCTTGACAGATGTTGTACAAGAGTATGGGGGTAATGGACCCCGGAAGCCCGGTGCCTTCACTGGCCCCAGAGTCTTCCTGCAGCTCCACAAGCAATGGGATATCTGGGTTAGTGCAGGAACGTGGGAAGCTCCGAATGTTAGGGCAAAGAAAAAGGCTGCTTTGCAGGGGTTGTGGATGGTTGCGACAACACTGGATCAGGAGATAGATTGGTTAAAAGACCAGGTGTAGGAATTGGAAAGAATCAGAGCTGAAAAAGAAAGTGAAGTGATTAATTTGAAGGCAGAATCTGATGCTCTCAGAGCTATGTCTCTGACACAAGCAACACAGATTGTAGGAATGCAGAAGCAGGTATGTGACAGTGAGTGGGTCAGTAGTAAGTTGCAGGGGGAAGTGTCTGAGTTCAAACAGCAGACCATGGAGAGCAAAGCTGCAGTCAGAGCCCTTTTGAAGGATTCACAAAGCAGAACACAGGCAGATCACGGGAAATGCTGGAGACAGATTTGTGCCCTCAAGGCTCAGTTCGGAGAGCAAAGGGGGATCGTGGCAGCGATCAGAGGGAACTGTAGCTGGGAGGAAGACATAGAATCAGAGGAGGATCCCAATGTATCCCCCCCTTATTGCAATTATGAGCTGACGGACCCTGGTGAGTTCACCCTGGATCCCATCGGGCAGTCTCCATATAGTCCCCTACAGGAATCACTGGAAGAGCTGCAAAGGCCTCCTCCAATGGCCCCCATAGTCACAAAAATGGGACCTCAGGGAGGTCAGGGAAGAACAGAGGAGCAGGTGGAGACTAGACCCTTTACCCCTGACCAGGTTAGGGCAGTAGGGAAATCAGTTGGCCCGCTGAATAGGAGCACAGCCTTGGGGTGGATAGTAAGAGTATCTGGCATGGCTGGATTCACTCCAGCGGATGTGGCAGCTATATGCAGGGAGTGTATGTCCCCCGAGGATTTTGCAGGGCTCCCTTTTGATATCCAGAGGGCCCCCCCAGAGCAGATGATATAGAGTAGCATATAAATGTGCAGAGGGAAGTAATACACACCCTCTTCCTGGGAGAAAGCCCCATAGATACATTTTGCCAGGAGAAGCAACAGGCAGGGGAGAGAGTAGAAAGTTATGTAGCCAGAAAGAAATTGGCATGGAGACATTCTGGGCTGACAAATGTCATTAACCCAGACTTTGCAACCCTCCCTTTCAAACAAGCTTTAATCCAAGGATTTCTCCCTTTAATTTGTATGGCCTTAGTGGATATGGATCTGGCAGCAGTTCGAACAAGAGATATTGAGGATAGAGCAAAGCAAGCATATGAGGTCCAAAAGGATATGCACCCTCCTAAAAGGAAACCTGATAAGGTGGCTGCTATAGCCCCTCCAAGTAGCATGCAGGGAAAAGAAAATGGAGACAGACCCCATAAGGGTCGAGGCAGAACCCCCGACCCCTGGCATGGGGAAATTTGCAAGCGACTTTTAAAATATGAGCAAAAGCAAATGATAGACCGGCTGTCTACTGCTGAACTTCTAGCGAAATTGGCAGAACATGAACTGGCCGAGCATCGAGGAAAAAGCGCCAGTGCACCACCGATTGCTGCCCTATAGGGAGGCTGAGTGCCCCAGGATCCCCCAATTGTGGCACACTTAAACACCGATGAGTGGGGGAGGTTCACGGTTTATGTGAAGTTTGCAGGAGGGGTGTTTGGAGAGAATTTACTAGTGGACTCAGGTGCCACCTACTCCCTAATTAGTACCCCAAATAAGCACCTGTTTGGATCTCCAACTGGAGTCAAAACCTTACAGGGATTTAATGAGGCACAAAGCATCATCCCCTTCTGTAAAAAAAATCCCATATAGTGTGGAGACAAAGAAGAGCCAAGGGCAATTTGGCTTGATGGATTTGGGGGGAGAAGGTATTCTAGGAATAGATGCTCTGAGGGAATTGAGAGTGCTGGTTGATTGTGCTAACAGGGTTTTGTGGGAAATGCCTCCTGGCACCCAATGGGAGCCTGTGGAGATTTCAGCCAGCTATCGAATAGCAGCCCTTAAGGCATCTGAGGTACTGGAATGGCCTGCTTGGCCCCCAGCAGTTTTGGCAATTGCAGAGAAATACCGGGAGCCAAGAATAAAATAGAATGTGGTAAAATTGATGCAGAAATCCTAGTCACAGGCCCTGATCCTCCACCCCAGAAGCAGTATCAATATCCAAAGGAGGTGGAAGCCAGTCTAAAGGAAACAATTGATGGGCTTTTAAGCCAAGGAGTTTTAGTGGAACAGCCCAGCACTAACAATGCTGCCCTATGGCCCGTCCTTAAGAGTGATGGCAAAACCTGGAGGCTTGTAGTGGATTTTCGTCCCCTTAACTGGGTGACTCCACCTATGGCCCCCGTAGTGGCTAAATATCAGGAGATAATGGCTTCCATTGTAGGAGGGGCCCAGTGGTTTTCAGTTTTAGATTTGGCTAATGCTTTCTTTGCTATCCCCTTACACCGGGACAGCTACTATAAATCTGCTTTCATCTTTCAGGAAAAACAGTTGTTTTTTGCCTGGGTCCCCATGGGATGGAATAATGCACCTGTTATCTGCCATGCCCATATAGCAAAAATGTGGGAGGGAATGCCTGAAAGGGATAGTGTGATTTTTTATGTGGACGATGTCCTGGTCTGTACACAGATCCAGGAGGAAAATTTAAAGGTGTAGTACAGAGTGCTGCAAAAGAGCCAGGAAACAGGGTTTAAAGTAAGGCCAAAGAACTGTGCTCCCAGCAGGTACACTATCTTGGGGTAACCCTGGGACAAGAAGGGTGCTCTCCTGATCAACAGAGGGTTGAGTTGATTCTCAAACTCCCAGCCCCGACAGACATAACCGCTCTGAGATCCTTCCTGGGCATGGCTAACTTTTCCTGAGGTTTTATAGAAGGGTTTTCAGAAAAAGCAGCCCCGCTGCATGAATTGTTAAAGAAAGGGACAGAATGGACCTGGGGCCCACAGCAGCAGGAAGCCATGGTCCAGTTAAAACACGCCTTGGCCCAAGCCCCAATCCTATCATATCCCCAGGTAGGAGAACCATTTGTATTACAACTAGCAACTACAGACAAGGGAATGGGAGCTGTGCTAAGCCAGAACCATGGGACAGGTCTCCGACCTGTAGCTTATGCCTCCAAGACCCTGAGTGAGATAGAGAAGGAATTCACCCCATGTGAAAAGGAGGTCTTGGCACTCATTTGGGAACTACAGCATTGGGAATACCTGGTGGGTTTGTCCCTTGTGTTACTAAAAACAACCCACTCCCCAGTGAAGTATGTACTCACTGGTAAAATCAACAATGGCCATGTATCTAGCCCTCGATTGGCAAAATGGACCCTTGCTTTGTTAAACAAAAATGTAGATATGGAAAAAAACCCAGTACTGTCCCCAATACCTTACGGCCTCCTGATAGAGGGGGAAGAACACGAATGCCCATTACCTGAGCCACTGCCTTGGGAGCCGTCACTCTTCGAGGGAGGGGCCGTGCTCAGTGAGATGCTGGGAATAGCAAATGTTGTTTGGTTTGTGGACTGCTCTTGTTTTTATGAAAATGGCCATCCGCATGTGGGCTTCGCTGCTGTAAAAGTGCCTACGGGCGAGGTGCTGTGGGGACAGTGTACACCATAATCTGCCCAAGCAGCTGAAATTGTGGCTATAGCAGTAGCACTGGAAAATACCCCCACCATTCAGGAGGTAGCCATTTTCACAGACTCAGACTGGGTCCTTCGGTCCCTAGTGGATTGGGTTCCAGAATGGAAAAAGAGAGGGATGAGTTTTGCACGCTCAGCAAGTTCACGGATGACACTAAGCTGGGAGTGGAGGTAGATATGCTGGAGTTGTAGGGATAGGGTCCAGAGTGACCTAGACAAATTGGAGGATTGGGCCAAAAGAAATCTGATGAGTTTCAGCAAGGACAAGTTCAGGATCCTGCACTTGGGATGGAAGAAACCCATGCACTGCTATAGGCTGGGGAGCGACTGGCTAAGTGGCAGTTCTGCAGAAAAGGACCTCAGGATTACAGTGGATGAGAAGCTGGATATGAGTCAACAGTGTGCCCTTGTTGCCAAGACGGCTAACGGCATATTGGGCTGCATTAGTAGGGGCATTGCCAGCAGATCGAGGGAAGTGATTATTCCCCTCTATTCGGCATTGGTGAGGCCACATCTGGAGTACTGCATCCAGTTTTGGGTCCCCCACTACAGAAATGATGTGGACAAATTGGAGAGAATCCAGCGGAGGGCAATGAAAATGATCAGGGGGCTGGGGCATGTGACTTATGAGGAGAGGCTGAGGGAACTGGGCTTATTTAGTCTGCAGAAGAGAAGAGTGAGGGGGGATTTGATAGCAGCCTTCAACTACCTGAAGGGGGGTTCCAAAGAGGATGGAACTTGGCTGTTGTCAGTGGTTGCAGATGATAGAACAAGAAGCAATGGTCTCAAGTTATAGTGGGGGAGGTCTAGGTTGGATATTAGGCAAAACTATTTCTCTAGGTGGGTGGTGAAGCCATGGAATCGGTTACCTAGGGAGGTGGTGGAATCTCCATCCTTAGAGGTTTTTAAGGCCCGGCTTGACAGAGCCCTGGCTGGGATGATTTAGTTTGGGTTGTTCCTGCTTTCAGCAGGGGGTTGGACTAGATGACCTCTGAGGTCTCTTCCAATCCTAACCTTCTATGATTCTATTATACACCTTTCATACATCTGTATCACAGAAGGGGGCTTCTCAGACTACTTCCCCAAATATTCAGGAAGCATTATGCTTTCCAGAGACTGAAGCAGGGCCCTGTATATTTTGCAACTGCGCAGCCAATGAATTCAGTTCTTAGTTGCTCTGGCCCAGGGCCCCAGGAAACCTTAATCTGCCTCTGTCCATGGCCATGGAATTTGATGTTTTTCCAAGATGCCATGGAATTCAGCATTTTTGCCATGAATTTGCTATTTCACTACAGCCTGCTGCCCAACCTTTTGTTTTTGTGTCTTTCGGATCTACAAGAATCTATCTTCAGCTACTTCTTGCTCTCCAGCTTTCCACACAAGAGGGAGATGATTGGACTACAGAGAATGCTCTCTGCACTGTTCTATGGCAGCAGGGTTCTGGGGGCTCTGAACTGAAGTCTAGTTTGCAGCCACAGATCAGCTAATGAGCTGTGGTTCCTAAAGAATAGAGCAGCACAAATGGTCTGAGGAGCCCGGGAGATGCATTGTTGAAGCTAGCTAAAAGCACCCCGCTTTCCCTAGTGCAGATGGTGGTGGGGAAGGAGGTTTTGAGCTAGGCTTCCTGGATAACAGCCCAGGAGACAAGGCCATGGAGTAAAGCTGGCCCCTCTGGAAAGCACAGTGAAAAACAAAATCCTTGAAAATAATTATTGACAAAATTTACATCAAATGAGTATTTTCAATTATGAGCCAGAGTTGTGAGACTTTGATTGGGAGCTGGAGGCTAGGAAGGAAACAAAAGAATAAATTAACATTGTCAATGGAATTTAAGGATTGTTGCCCTGGAACTTTGTCACATTGTGTCACAGAACAAAAAGATCTCTAGGTATAATGCATCCAGCCACCTCATCATTAGGCCACTAGCACTGATCCTAGCAGCATCAAAGGCACCCTCAACTTCTTTGGGTGTGCAATTTGCCTCCCACAAACAGGCATGTAAGGGAAAGATAGGATTCCTCATACCCTCCTGTCCTTCTAGCATCTCTCCATTACAGATGGAGGCATAATTTTGCCCAGTATAGACAACAATGCTTTAAATCTCTGTAAACTGATTAGAGAGAGATTTTCATAGTATCCACTCACACTAAACCGTACAGGGCCAATTCCGAACTCAGATACAAACATAAAGTGCTCAGTACCATTGCTACAAGTTGAAAATATATATTTGATGGCAGAATTAAGCTTTATTTTGCCTCACCGAGCGATTCGGACTCCTTTCCCAAGCTCACCCAAGTCAACAGGAGGACTTCTACTGATCTCATTGGGTTTTGGATCAGGCCCATATTGACCTCAACATGGACTTTCTTCTGGTCTGCTACAATATTCTGTATCAAATATCACCTGGCAACATTGTTTCTAGAGGGGAATACTGCAACCATAAAATGCATTACTTTCTTTCAAAGTAGTTTGAAGTTTTGTGTTATGATTGCTATTTGCTGTAATTGCTGAATAGAGCAAAACCATTTGTAATGAAACAGGTGAAATTATCACAGCCATCTAGCACACAAAAAAAGATACTTCATAATGAAAAAAAATTCTCAAGTAGTAAAATTTTCATTTCTCACATTAGGCTTTGCCTTGAAGCTAAAACATTTACTATTGTGTTTTACCGAACAGCATTTAATTAGATTGCAGTGAAACAAAGATTCTATAGCTATTTACAGAATGAAAATTTTAAATGGTCATTATTAGATGGTTGTAACTTTTAACCTTGTCTCACTTTTTTACTTTTGCAATCTATTAGGAAGAGCAAATTATTTGATCATCAGGGCAATCAAATATCAACAGTTTTAAATTAATTCATGTCCCTAGGCTTTAGGCCAATGGCAACTAGTCTCCTCACAGAGGTGACATACTCTGTCTCTGGAGGAAGAGAGGGAAGAAGAGGAGGACGGCTGCCAGATGTAGCAACTTGTCAAGTAAATAATAGGCTAGACTTACTATCTGGAGCATGAAAGTATGCTAGCAAATGACTGCATGGCCACAAAAAAAAAAAAAAAAAAAAAAAAGGGTGGGTGGGAGCAATAAAAGTAAAGTTGTAAATGAGATGCAATATTCTAGGCTATTGTATTTGATCTAGGATTTTAGACTCTACAGAAAGGGTGTTTTTGTGGGGGGGTTTCCCTTTTTCATTTTTTTAAAAACAGGAATTCAATGCCAGTCAGTGGCATATCCCTTAAGGACCGAAATATGCTCGTAGACAACTGGAATTTTTGAGACTCCAGAGGCCAAAATTTAACCTTGGAGCAATAAAACGCAAGTGAACTTTGAGTTGGCACTGCAGAACACTATCAAAAGAAGTGTTATTTCTGATGAGGGCCAAACACATTGTAGCACTCGTGGGTGCTTTTGCATGTTCTCCAAACCTTACACAGATCTTTCAGTGCAGTTCAGTACTAACCTGCCATAGCCCTGCTCTTCCAAAAGTTGCCACTCTACTAAGCAGAAGTTAGTTTTGCAATATTGGAACCAATGGGGATTGTTTTTTGATGTGGCAACTGGCAAATGTTGAATAACATTTAAACTTGAATAGCAATCCCATTTTAATTTGTGATATCTGAGAGATGTAAATCTCTGCATGTAAAATACCTTCTTTGCCACTTAGCTCTCAAATATATTAAACAAAGAGGATCAAAAATAAATTACTCTAATAATGTCACAAATATCTGATTCCAATGTCAAAGGGAAAAAAAACCATCAAAATGAGTGTGAAAATTAACAAAAATATTAATTAAAATGACAATAAATGTAATGTTCGGGAAATTTGCCAGGATGATAAAGCGAGAGATGGAAATCCTGCATTTAGCTACAGAACACAGAGAATAGCAATGCAAAGTTCTTCTCATACCACCTCTCCAGTATGCCTCTGTCCTGACCTAAACTGATCGGTTGTAGGTGTGAGAGAGTAAAATGTCTGTGTTTATTCAACCCTTTAGGGAAAGATGTGGTCTGAGCATAGAACTAGAATGACAGAAACTCTGAAGGCTCTGACTCCAACTTTATTCATATATCTGGGGAAGTCATTTCCCTTCCCTCTTTGTCTCAGTTTCCTTGTCTGAGGGTAGTACTAACTTACTTCACAGGAATCTTGTAATTTTTGGAAAGTTCTTTAAAGATGGGAAATACTATCTCAGAACGAGATATTAAAAATCACCAGTTCAGTGATCTTTGTGGTTGATATGGACACTAGGAAACTGAATTTTGACTCATTTCTCACAGTTTAAACAGGCAGCATATAAGAAAATTTTAGCCCACCAGTAACTGGCTGCCTAATGAAAACCTTTGATCCCCATGTGACTCACATTGGCCATCTCATCTAGTCCACAAAATTTATTTCCAATAATAGATAAGCAGCAGCAGCATTCACTAGCAGACTGAGAGCATGAAAACAATTTTGAAATTAAATATATTTTAACTTGAACATTTGGCTTTTCCACTGAATAAGAATGTGAACCTGGCTAGCTCAGTTTGTAGAGCCTCAGACTTTTAATCTGAGGGTCCAGGGTTCAAGTCCTTGGTCAGGTGATAAACTACTTACCAAGATCTTAAAAATGTGTCTTTCTGGAGTCCTCTTTGATGTTACTTTTGGGGGGAGGGATAGCTCAGTGGTTTGAGCATTGGCCTACTAAACACAGGGTTGTGTGTTCAATCCTTCAGGGGGCCACTTAAGGATTCGGGGCAAAATCAGTACTTGGTCCTGCTAGTGAAGGCAGGGGGCTGGACTTGATGACCTTCCAGCTCTATGAGATAGGTATATCTCCATATATTAATTCTAGAGCATGCTGTGTTGTTGTAGCAGTGTTGGTCCTAGGATATTATTTTGTCTCTCTCTCCAACAGAAATTGGTCTAATAAAAGGCCACCCACCTTTTCTGTCTAATTCTAGAGCAATAATTTCTGTGCTTTTCATCCCTGATACTGAATTCTAATATGGAAATAGGTCTATTTGGTTTGATATATACTCTGAGTTATATATACAAAATCTACACATACGCACACAAATATTTACTGGGCAAAAGTGCCAACTTTTGTTGGTTGGTTGGTTGTTTTAAACTTATCAACAAATTACTCTGAAATAACTAACTAGAAATTAAACACGCACTAGACTACTGCCAAACTGGTATGAAGGAGAAAAGAACATGGGGAGATAAAAGTAGTATCAAGGGGGAGGGGGAAATACACAAAATGAAGCAAATGGTATGTGGCATGTATAGCAGAGTAAACCAATTAGTTTGTTGCATGGAAGAGGAAGAAAACAGAAAGGACCAGAATTCACAGCAGTGTTCCTGTCAGGTTGTAATAAAGGAGTGGAATTTGGTTGTATCCTGGAATTCCCTTAATGTGGGGGAGTCCCAGTGGATGCAGAGCAGGTGTAGTGAAAGTCATGAGACAAACACCTCTCTTGAACCATGCTGCCATTTTAACCATCCACCATGCTTTGATAAAATATGTATATTCTGCTATGGAAAAATTCAAACCTCTTGAGAGTAAAATTATTGCACTTGAGAGTGTCTTAAAAATATTTAAGAGATGTCATACCTCTTAGCAGAGGCAACAATTGGCATGATTTTTCCCCCAGTTACCTTTTTTGGAGTCTGCTATATCCTTTTTATTTAATGTTTAAAACTTTTCCAAAGCATAAAACTGGAGGAAATGTTTTTACTTTCTGATTCCACATTGTCAATGGCCGCTCTATTTTAAATCTGTATCAAAAGATTCAATTTTACTATCTGTACGAACAACATGTAATTCTTCCAGCATAATCAGTTTTTCAAGAATGCTTTAATGAATATTTACATTATGCATAATACATACACACACAGTTTTCAGAATCCAAATAAAAAATAATTAGGTTCCATGAGCTCTTTTTATTTATGTTACTCAGGGACAGTATGTAGTCATCTATTTAATTAGTTAGGAGTTGCAGGTGCTTAAAACTTCTCAAAATTTGTCTTTTGTCTGTTAAAACATTAACTCTATCATAAAACATTCCTTATGTTAACTGGAACAGCTAATCATATAGCGGAAGTTATAACTCTATGGATGTTTGTGACTTCTAAACTAAAGAACAGGTTGTATTATAGCAATTACTTTTAGGGTGACAGAACCAAGTGCATGTAATTCTATATTAATACTATCTTACACTTATAGACCACCTTAGTTCCCACGGGGTCTTTAAAGGGCTTTACAGATAACAGATTGCTTATTTCATTCACCATTGAAATGCAGCCACTTTGCATGATGAAAGACAACAACCAAACTATACTAGAGATGCACAGAATTTCATACCCAGAAACTGCAAAGGAAATATTAGGTAGGTAGAATGCAATTACCTGAGTTGGAAGTTGGCCAAGACATTGGAGGTAACACTTCTACTCTTTGTTTTGTTTTGGGTTTTTTAAGTTTCTTGGGATTTTTAATGATCCCTAGCGATGAAGACCTGGATTTTAAATGTCACCAGTAACAATACTTCCAGCTGTATAGCATCATGTAGGACCATTCAGAGACACTAGTTTGGAGCCAATGCAAACGGAAACATGTTGCTTACTGAGTCACCAACCAGGTTTTTACAGCACCCAAGTGTTTTTGGCATCCATCTCCCTGCAAGGAAGGATTGTTCACTATAATAAATTTTCAAGTGCTTTATCCAATCTAGTCTGTAGTGATGGCACTACCACCATTTCCACTGGGAGACTTCCTTAGCCTAATCCATTTTCCCTGCTACTCAGCATAAATTTGTCCTAACTTTTCCCTATTTTGGCTAAAAATCTCTCTACTTCCTTAATTTTACTACCTCTTCATACATTGGTATACTTCATCACATTTCTTCCCAACTGCCCTATGCTGTC
The DNA here is from genome assembly GCF_002925995.2 of Terrapene triunguis. Lineage (NCBI taxonomy): Eukaryota > Metazoa > Chordata > Testudines > Emydidae > Terrapene > Terrapene triunguis. Next base: position 21,043,229 of record NW_020664373.1, read on the forward strand.
AATCATAACTTAACCAAGGTGTATACATTTTTCCTCATAAAAGAAAATTCCTCGAGACCTCATCATTTTTATTGCTCTTCTCTTAACTTCCCTCAATTTGGCAATATGTTTCTAGTAAACTCGTGCCCAGAAATGAATGCATACCCCAAGCATGTATAAGAAGGGAGTATTACCCTGGAATTGCAAAATGACCACACTGCAGATGTAGTACAAAATTATTCTGACCCTTTCTGTAGCCATAATAATATTGAAAAGCCTTGCTTCTTGTCATAAACTCTCACCCTTTGGTTTTCTACCACTTTACCCATTTCTGGGTTTCTCTCAGATATATTACCTTACTTGTTCAAATTAAATCTCATTTTGTTTCTTTCTCTTCATGTTTTTAAATGACATATGGCCCTTGGTATTATTTCACTGATTGCACATGGATTTGAAACATTTACCCACTTTAAAATCATAGGTAAATATAATTCATGTGCTCCCTCTTCAGTCTTATGAATAAAGAAATTAAAACCGGATCAAATCCAATCTCTAGTGGTACCATTCTATGTACCTTCCATACACTGCTGGCTGTCATTGTCCTGACATCATTGTCTTTTTTGCTAGTTTTTTGTACACATTAATATTCTTTTCCAATGACGTGTATTTATTTTTCACTTACTGTTTTGAGAAACAGTATCAAATGCTTTGTTAAAAATAAAAATATATTACATCTCCTACTTTCCGCATCATCCACTAATTTGGTACCAGTATCATGGTGAGATGTAAATTCATTGTGAATCGCATCAAGTGCTTAAAGGTTCTACCTGCACACAGCAGAGAGTGTTCATGAACATTTTTGCAGAAATCTGTAGCCAGAGGAGAATAGCAGCTTTGGACTTGTGCTGGTGACTCATCAGTATCTTTGCACTCCCAATACTATTCTGGTGTTGGCTCTTTATTTTCTAAACCAACTGTTTATTATATATCTAGCATTTCCTGCTACAGGGATTTCTGGGAGCAGAGAAAGAGGGCATTAGATTCCTTGATACCTGTTATTTTTCTTAGACATTTGGTGAAATTGTATTGAGAATTTGATGGACCATCAAAACAGTAGTATGGACGTTTAGGGGAAATATTTACTGAGAGATCAAGGAATTCCCCCCCCCCTCTTTTTCTAAACAATATGCAAATATAATCTCTCTCTCATTTGAGTAAGAACCTTTAAACAAAATAATTAAACTACAAAATATCACACAGACCCTGGAGAAGCCAATCATGACCAGTAAACAATGGCAAGTTTAGCTACAGTAGTATATGCATATGCATTTCAAATTTAAATCAGTGTGATTTCTTTTCTAATTAATTACTCTAAGAAATCTGTGCATACTTATCTCTGCGTATTTGCCCAACATTCATAAACAAAGAAAATAAAATTAAATATGTATACATCATTTTGTTCTGGGAGGTAAAAGAAATATTAAAAAAAAAATCAGTAATTTAGCTGTACTGCAACCTCTTCATCTATGAGCCAACTTTTGATTTTTAAAGAGAAGTTAATAACAGGTTTCAATATATTGAGAGCTCAGGTGAAAGACTAATCAGAGGTAGTCTTGTATTGTAGCTAAAGCAATACTATAATGAAAGTTGAGTATAAAAATATGAAAAATAGAACAGTTAATTTACAATAATCATATATCATTTTAGAGTTAGAGCATAAAAGATTTTGTTTGTATACCTCAGGAAAACCAAGCACTTTATATATTCAAAAGCACTCTCCTAAATAGAGCTGGTTGCTGTGCTATTCTCTGCATAGTTATTTCAAACTAACTTGAGCTCAAAATAGATACCAGGTAGGTTCAAATTTGTTACAACTGCAAATCATTTGGAATTAAAATAATAAGAAATGTTCTTCAGATCAATAGAACAATTTTTTTGTTGTCGGTGGTAGGTTTTTTTTTAATGTCAAAATCTAGCAATTAAAAATATAAACTGATTACTTTTGAAACAGCAAGACATTCCATTTTCCATCAAATATGCTTGATGATGCTGGGTCATCAATCCTCCTTTTCCAAATCATCCAACTATAAGACTGATTCTGAAATTAAATATAACACATGTACTCTCTGATTCACTGTATAAGTATAGATGTGCCACAAACATTAAAAAGGCACACACTCTCTCCGAAACAAAAAGTTTTGCAGTTCTTTAACCAATAAGAATGTAACTGAATCCGCAATCTGCTAGGCACAGTATATCGCTTTTTTCTATCCAACCATAGAGAGGTTAATATATGCTTAACAAAAATCTGTTTTCATCACCTTTTTGACTGTTAAGAAGCTTTCATTTGAAGACAAAAATTTGAATATTAAATAACCTTTCAATTACGTTCATACTTCTCAGGGTATGTCTACACTACCGCGGTAGTTCGACGGCTGGCAATCGAACTTCCGGGTTCGATTTATCGCGTCTGGTCTGGACGCGATAATTCGAACCAGGAAGTGCTCGCCGTCGACTGCGGTACTCCACCTCAGCGAGAGGAGTACCGCGAAGTCGACGGGGGAGCCTGCCTGCCGCGTGTGGACCGCGTCTGAACCGCGGTAAATTCGAACTAAGGTATGTCGACTTCAGCTACGTTATTCACGTAGCTGAAGTTGCGTACCTTAGATCGAATTGGGGTGTTAGTGTAGACCAGGCCTTAGAGAGATAGACGTTCCAAAAAACAACAAAAAACATATTGAGTTGGGGTGCAATTTTTTGTTGTTGAGGTTTTGGGTCTTTCTGTTTTTTAAAAATGAATTTTTTACAACACTGAATAATAAACATTGCAATGTTTTAATACACACAGACGTTCTTAGACCATGTCTACACTATGGGCACTACAGTGGCACAGCTACTGTGCTGCAGCTATCCTGCTGTGGTGCTATAATGTAGACGCATCCTATAGTGACAGAAAGGGTTTTTCCAACATTGTAGGTTGTCACAGTTCAGGGCAACTGCAACCATATTCCCTCCTCATGACCCAGCAAGGGTATCAACTCATAAGCTTCCGGCTCCACCGTTGCCTCCCATCTTAGGTGGATACCTTCATCTCTCTCCCTCCTGACCGGGGTATTTCCAGCCAGCAAGTTTCCTGCCTACACTGTGAATTCCACGGAAAAGTCCAACTTTATAAGCAGGCCAGTGTCTCCGCTTTGCTTTCTCTTTGATTCACTGTTTTAAGTTACCACACAACTCTTTCTACGAAAGCACATTTATTCTTAAGGTAGAAACATTACAGAGACAACATATTAAAGACAATAATAAAAAACATATACGCATGCTAATAAGCTTACCACAGATCACTCCCTTCCCTCTTCTCCACAAAGATGCTGATTGGTATCAGTCCTTCCAACCCTTCCCTAAGGATTGGGTCCTTCCCCTTGGACAGAAGGTCCTATCCATTTGCTGGATTAGAACGAAGGCTCTGAGTCAGTTTAAACTCAGGCTATTTATACCAAAGTCCTTTCTTTGTCTCTTGGTTCTTTACAGAATCCAACTGGACCCAGTATATGCAGCCCCCCCTCAGCAGGTGACACCTCTCTGGAGGTGTTACAACCTGAGTGAATTTTATTAATCATCCCCACTTAGTTCCTGCTGTTGTTACCCTCCCACATGGAATTACATACAAGCCCTGGCCCACAATGATACACAACATGAATACAGTAAGATCTCCCAAAGATATTAAAGGAAATTGCCATATCTGTCACATCTCCCCAGGCAGCGGTAGCTAGGCTGATGGAAGAATTCTTCCATAGACCTAGTTGTGTCTATACTGGGGGTGTGGTCGGCTTAACTATAATGCTCAGGAATGTGAATTTTTCACACCCCTAAGCACTATAGCTATGTTGACCTAACTTTTAGATGTAGATCAGGCCATAAGAACACAAGAACATAAGAACGGCCGTATCGGGTCAGACCAAAGGTCCATCTAGCCCAGTATCCTGTCTACCGACAGTGGCCAATGCTAGGTGCCCCAGAGGGAGTGAACCTAACAGGCAATGATCAAGTGATCTCTCTCCTGCCATCCATCTCCACCCTCTGACAAACGGAGGCTAGGGACACCATTCCTTACCCATCCTGGCTAATAGCCATTAATGGGCTTAACCACCATGAATTTATCCAGTTCTCTTTTAAACGCTGTTTAGTTTATACTGTGTCTAAATAATTAAACAATTTTTTTTGTTTTTTTTTAATAAAGGATACTTTATAGTTTGAGAACTGAAGTGAAATTGCAAAACACACACATTATTATGTCATCATGACAAATATGTGGGTGCTCTTCCATATTTGTTAACATTGTGCATTGGCCTACCATTGCAATGGTGTTTTCCGTATGCATATTTTGGTTTAAGTGCTTCTCAAGGGAGGACTGTCTGGGATGGATCAGGCAGGAAGGAGGAGGTGGCTCAAGATGGTCTGCTAACAGCTTCCACTTTAGGATGGTTAAGGGACAATGCCTGAACAATTAGCTCTAATGACTCTCTTGTTCCTCAAGCCAGCATACAGAACAGGTTTGACCAGGAAGGACCAAAACCCAACAGCACATGGGGAAAACTCCTGGAGAATAAAGAACACTTACAGGGTTTGAAAAGACTGTCTTGAGGGTGCAGACTGAGACACACCCAAAGGGTACGTCTACACTGCAGCTGGGAGGTGTAATGCCCAGCTCGGGTAGACGCACATACACACTAGCTATGCTCAAGCCACCCTGCTACAAATAACAGCACGGCTAGCTGCTCAGATACAGCCTCTCTGAGATTCTAAATACATACTCACATTGGTAGTGTAAGCCACCACTTGTGCTGCTGCTGCCAGATTGCTATTTTGAGTGCACTAGCTTGAGCGAAGCTACAGCATGTAAGTCTACCCAAGTTGGGAATTACACCTCGCATCTGCAGTGTAGTCATAACCAAAACACAGGCACCGACAGGGGTGCCTGAAGGAGCCTGGGATATAGTACTTTAGGTAAGATAGACATGTGATCCTGTTGTTGTTGTTTTGTTTGTTTGTTTGTTTGTTCTTTCATCTAATGCTTTGTTCTTACTGCTGAACAGAGATATTTTGCTTTAAGAAGGCTGTTGGTGAATTTATCACTGGTCACATGTCCCTGAAGGGAGGACATGCAGGTGCCCAAAACCCAGTCAGACTCACAGGATGGTAAGTGGTAGGTATACACAGGGTAGATTGACCCAGGTCCCAGTTTTAGAGTAGGATCCTACCCAGGGACAGGTAAGGGCAGGGAGCCCAAGACCTGAGCTGGATGCACTTAGAGAGACCAAAAAGGAGACAAAAGTCCAGCTATCCCTGCAACTGTGACAGTCATTAATGACATTACAAGAATGGACAAGAATTCCTACCAGTTTGATACAGTACTGTCTTTTCTCACTATATGTCAATGCCTTTTTTTTCCTGTTTAGTTCACTAGGATTTTTTGTACTTAAAATTACCCAACTGGATAGCTAGAAAAAACAAAACAAAACAAAACATCAAAGCTGGAACAAGTGTACTACTGCTTTTTCTGGTTAATGCAATGTAGCTCATTTAGGGAATAGGACTGTGTTATTTTCAGGTAGCAGATTGTTGATCCTATTAGTCTTTACTGAAGAGAATGTGTAAGGAAATTCAATAATTCAATGCACCACAGAGAGAGCCTGAAGCCAAAGTGGCATTCAGATACACATTTGTAGCTATGAAATAAAAAAGATGGAGATGCAAGTGCTGTACTGCCACTGACCAGAACTGGGACAGAATTCACATTCTTGGTCAAAGCTAAACCCCCAAACCTCCTTTTACGTGCTGCAGCAGCAGCATACAGAGCTATTAACATGACATTATTGTTTCCTTAGTGTTAGCACTTATATAAGAGGCAAGGGCTTGGAAATACAGCTGGGTTTCAGTGGTGCAAAAGAATAGTTTTTAGTGTGATAAATAAAGGCCAAGCTCTCCCTGGTGTAACAAGAAACATTAGCATCAACACCTGGAAACACAATGGAAAGAATCATTTAAAGCCATCCAACTGCAGCAGCTTACTCTTGGTGTTCTCATCTTTTAATGAATTCCAAGGGAGAGTTTAATGATAATTAAAGTCAACAATAACCTTTCAGGATTCCCAACTCACTCTCTTTTGGATGTGAACATCTTTACAGGTCCTCCCTCTCCACAATTCTAAACTGAAAAAGGATAGTCCTTAGGGTAACAACAAGACATTTAAGAGGTGAACAAACTGTTGCAGCCTATTGGTCTTCCTCCTAAATACCGCACTCACCATTGTACCTTATTCATGAGATACTCATTTCTGAAAAATAACGCATGAATGAAGATTGGCAACAAAACTACTGTATTTGAAATAAGCACGGTAGGTTAATTTTGGTCCTACATTGAAGTTTAGAAAAAACAAGCTTTTATAAAACCCAATATCAATAGAAATGTTTGTGATTTTTTTTTTAATTCAAAGGAAATCCTTTCTTGTAAAAGGAAAAACAGTCTCCCTGTAATATTGCAACTCAAATACTGCAGCATCATGTTAGTGCAGGAGAATGAAAAACTGACTGTACACTGCCTATAAATAACAGTTAAACTGACTAATCCATTCTCTTTATCGAAGCTGAGTGAAATGCCAAAAGTAAACAGATATCATACATTATGAAAAGTAAATAATATTGTTAAAATGATTCCCTAAAATGTCATTAGTCTCACAGTTACAGAAACCTTTTTTAATATATAATTTTAATGACACACTATCAGGTAAAAAGTTACTTTAAAATGCTTGTTAAAATGTGAGCTCAGGTGTTAATTATCTATGAAAAACATCATTCTGTTGTTCAGCTTTTCTAAAAATAACATCATATTTATGGTGTTTTTTAAACATTAGCTGTGGGAAGTATGAGGACATTTGTTTATGTGGGGTGGGAGGGGGGAAGGAGACTGGGTAGAAACAAAGAATTGGACAAGTAAACAAGGATGTTGTGTTTAATTACGGATAGTTAAATATGAATATTTAAGGAACAGTCCAACGGGTTCCTTGCAATGTTATTGTTAACAGAAAATCTGAAATAACCAGAAACGATTTCAGAATATCCATGTTCTTAACCTACCTCTTTCTTCTCTCTGCCAGCTGCCTGCAGACTTCCTCCCACCGAAAATTCAGGCTACCCAGCTTTTCCCTTAGTACATTAGCATCTGCTGTTAATGACTGCTCAATAATTTCTTCACCAGTTATATTTAATGTTCTGATAACAGTTTGCTGTCGTCCGATGCCATCATGGAGCTCCTGTAAAATATATATATTTTGAAAATGTCAAAAATGAAGAGTCATCTCCTTTTATTCAACCATGGATCAAAAATGCTTTACCAACTACAGGTCTGGTAGAAAGAGCTCTGTGGGAAAGTTTTCTCTACTCTGAATCCCAAATGCATACATCGAAAAGGCAATAAGACAGAAAGGAAGCTTTTATGTTTTTGTAACAAGCACCTTTTCAGCTCAGCTTCTGCCTCTTTTTTTTTTTGAATGTTCTAACCTACTAGAGAATGTTATAATGTTCTACAGATCAATTAGTGGGAAATCCTCTTGAGCAAATTCGATTGTGTCCCCACAGAGATGTACCATATCTAATAGTGTACAAAATGCTGTAAAATGTGAAAGCAAACGAAGTATTTTGGTTTCCTATTAACTGTCAATAAAAGTAGTGAAAAGGTACATTGACAGAAACAAGGAGACTGCTTATTTATACATCTGAAGTACTTTTCCAAATCCCTCTCTGGAATATATCCACTCCTAGTCATGAGAGGCTTGATAATCAACTACCCTCCATTTCTTAGAAAAAAATACACTCCTGATGAAATCCTTATTTATCTCACTTCTGTCTACATACTGTGAACTGCAGAACTACTGAAAATACAACCAAACGCTGCTGATGGGCAGTTTTCTACTCTTCACTAAAGATTAATTTCCTATACCTCTTTCATTACTAGAATCCTAGTATTCTATTGTTATCTTAATTCATCATTAGCAGTAACAATCTTGAACTTCCACACTACACAGCCATTAAACCAGATTTGAAAAGGGACAATTAGAGCAATGTAAATTGTTAAGGAATGTAATATTTTATCAGTAAAAAGATCAAATTAATTTTGTATCTTTATTTATCAATGGAACAAGACTGACTTTTCCTTCTATAACTCTCAGAATTTATAAGCATGTAACTGTGAAATGGAGATGTTACACTTTTTACTGCTAAAATAAACACAAACTGAAAGAAGGAACTTGTTTTGCACTCTACCTTTGTTTTTTTGGTTTTTTTTTATGGGGCACCCAACCTCTACAAAATAGTAGAGTCCAGGTACAAAACAGTGTACAGTAGAACCCTGATTTTATGATATTGGTTATATGAACCATTGTTCCTGGCCGGAGGGGAAACAAAAGAAAAGGAAAAAGAAAAAAAACCAACCCACATAACGACAGTGATGTTGATGAAGAACAAGTCAACATCTCTTCACATTCCAGTGCCTTCAACGCACTGGAAATTGCTTTGCTGTGGTTTGAAGGACAAGAGGAAAGTGATGCAATGCACCATACTGCAACCTAAGCACAATACCTAAAATAATGTTGAGGTGTTCAATTTAATGAACTTTTTATTGTATGAACTCCTTAATCCCCAAGTAGTTTGCAAAAAGGGGTTCTACTGTATTTCAATTTAAAATGCTGAATATTCATATTCTCTTGTAGCAGAAAACTGATACGTTAGCAAATCCTCTTTTAGACCAAAGTTATATGTTTCCCCCTCCTGAACTGCTCTCTCTGGTCTTCGTTGCAGCACTCCTGCTTCCAACATTAAGAAAAGTCTCTCTTGAGGGCATGGGGAAAGGGGGTTGTCTCCTCACTGTATCAGATATTAGGAGCCTTACTGCCATACCCCATGTTCTTTAGAAGATGCCTTCCCCTAATTCTGCTACCAATTCCATTTTATCAGGAAACCAGACCTCCTGTTGGCACCTACCAAGTTGGGACAATGTGAATTTTACAACCTAACCTATTCACCAGGTCCCCCTAGGCTGCTGAAAGAAAGATGAAAAAAAAACCATCCTGTCCCAACCAATCAGGCAATGTGGGAAAGATTCCTTCCCAGTCCCTAAAGGGCAACTAGCATGATGCCTACAGCAAAACCCAACTACATTCTAATCCCAAAGAAGGGAAGGGGGGACTTTTTTTCCCAGCAAAGAATTGTGCCCTAGGCTGGGGGGAGGGCTTATAAGCCCTCCCTACTTGAGTGTATGGGAGCCAATGAGCATAAGCATATACTGCTCCTTTCTGTCCAACTGATCAGCTACAGAGCCCTCCTCCTCAAGTCCACTAGGAGGATAAGCACCCATGAGGAGGGTATGTGTGCGCAATCTTTAGAGGGACTAAGAGTTTTCTTTCTCCTGGGACCAAATCAAGCTTGTGTGGGTGTCTCCTAGAGGTGGAGCCTCTAGAACAGGAATGAGGCAAAGCGGTGTGACAGCCTGAGGCCTGGTCTACTCTAGAAAATTAGGTCAGTTTAACTATGACGGTAGGAGGTGTGAAAAATTCACATCCCTGAGCAGCACTGCTAAACTGACCTAAGTCCCTGTGTAGACAGCACTATGTTGATGCCTGTCAGGGAGGTGGATTAACTACAGCAATGGGCACAGGTAGTGTCCACAGTGGCGCATTTGTGTTGCTGTAGCATCTTAAGCGCAGACAGGTGCACAGGAAGCTTTCATGGCCACTATCCATGTGGTAACAGTTCTGTGGGAAAACAAAGGACTTTACTCTCCAAAAATGTTATTTTGACATGGTGACAGTTCTCGGGGTACCCAGGTCTGCGAGTCACCTTCTTACTCCCTGCCTCCAGCGAGAGGAAGTCTTTCTTGTGGTAGCTGGGTGTCAGCTCCCTGCCAGCCACTCAAGCATTTCATGTAATAATCTTAACATAAACCCTCTGAAATCTTATTTTCATTGCTGATTTATGGGTCTTCTGCCAAAGAAATAAATAAGAACATAAGTACATATGTATGTATCACACATTTTTCTATTGTAAAGACCTTCCTAAACATAAATTATAATGTAGTTACTGAAAGATGAAAATGGCATGGCAGAGAGAAAAAAAAGTCATCAGAATATGAAGCAAAAATAAATGCACAGTTTTTAAGACTATAAAGATAGATGCAATTATTTTATATCATCATTCATTTCTGACAACTTGGCCGGAGGATGGTCATTATCATAAAATACTGTATCTCAAAGGGTAGAGTTTGATGAGGTGTCAAACAGGGTTCCTTTGAAGATTTAAGTTGCATGGTAAACAGTGCTGCCATCCTGTTTTTGCAAGCAATGTCTTTAATTTTATTTATGGCAAAGTGGGGCTGTACTGATTCTTGCAAATGCCTTGTCTTCTCTCCCATTCACTTCTACCTTCAAAAGACTCTGCTGATTTTAAAATATCCTCACTGCAGTTTCTTCATTGCTGATGCTAGTTCATTAGTCTGCTTTGCTGAATTGACACTTCAGAAAGCAGCGCCTCCTGTCAAAAAAGTGCTGCCTATGGAAGAGCCTATGGAAGAGTCCATAAAGCAGAACCACTGGTGGACCAGTAGCAACTACAGTAAGAATGTTTTAAAAAAAGCAAAGGCTTTAATATACCTAAGGATGGAAGAAGGGGGAAAAAGAATGGGAGAAGAATAGGGAAAGGCATAACTAGAGAAACAAAAGAAGGAGAAAGAAGATGATAGGAAAGCAGGGGAATGGGGAGGATAAAAAAATGGGGAACCAAACTGATAGAAGTAAAAAAGACTAAAAAGGGGGATGAAAGGAAAAGAAAAAGAGGAGAAAGAAGAAAGCTGAAGGGCAAAAATAATTGGAAGAGACTGAGAAATAACAGCAGGGGCTGTAACTGCTCTTGTACCTTTTGCACTCTCTCCTAAGCATGATTTTTTCCCCAGCAATCTCTCACCCTGCAGCCCAAGAAGGAAATTGGTACTCACTGTGTCTTGCCCAATAAAAATGTTGACAGATAGGGCCAACACTCCAACCCCTAAGTCCACTGCACTGCCTACTCCCACATTTCATTTTACACTCTGGACAATCAACCTGTACCTTCCTGAAGTTACCACCACCTTCCTACTACAAACACTAATCTCCCAAACCGTCTCATTTTAAACACAAATTACAAAACGTTTGTACTAAAATATATATAAGATCCAAATGCTAGAAAGAAGGGTCAGGGCATCAATATAATATTACTATATTTTAAGATAAAATTATTAAAAAGCAATTCCTTTCTTACCCACATACTTGCATTTGAATTCTGGATCAGAATTTTGTTTTCTGCTGAACCCTCAAGTGTTAATAGTGAAGTTCAGGCACTATGGCACTGGACAGGGTGGTCAACTTTCTAATCGCACAAAACCGAACACCCCTTCCCCACCTCCTCCCCCAGGCCACGCCCCCTCCCTGCACCTTATTTGAGGCCTCACCCCTGCTTGATCCATCCCCCCTCCCTCCATTGCTTGTTCTCCCCCACCCTCACTCTTTTTCATTGGGTTGGGGCAGGGGATTGGGGTGTGGGATGGGGGTGAGGTCTGCCGGTGTGGGCTCTGGGATGCGGTTGGGGATGAGGGGTTTGGGGTGCGGGAGAGAGCTCCGGGCTGGAGCAGGGGGTTGGGGTGCAGAGGGTATGGGCTCTGGGCTGGGGGTGCGAGCTCTGGGGTGGGGCCAGAAATGAGGGGTTCAGGGTGTGGAAGAGAGCTCCGGGCTGGATCAAGGGGTTGGGGTGCGGGGAGGGGGTGAGGGCTCTGAGGTGGGGCCGGGGATGAGGGGTATGGGGTGAAGGATGGGGCTCCAGCTGAAGCAGGGAGTTGGGGTGCAGGGGGAGTGAGGGCTCTGGCTAGGGGCATGGGGTGCTGGAGGGATCTCAGGGCTGGGGCAGGGTGTTGGGGTGCAGGAGGGGGATGCAGGGTCCTGGCGGCGCTTACCGCGGTTCCCAGGTCCCTGCAGCCCCTAGCTGAGGGAAGTTTCGCGCACTGCCCTCGCACCCGCAGGCACCACCACCGCAGGTCCCATCGGTCCTGGTTCCCGGCTAATGGAAGCTGCAAAGCCAGGGCCAGATCCAGCATTTCTGCCACCCCAAGCAAAAAAAAAAAAAAAAAGCC
>NW_020664373.1:21055517-21154079 GCF_002925995.2 Terrapene triunguis
AAAAAAAAAAAAAAAAAGCCGTGATCGGCGGCGGCAGTTCAGCAGCAGGTCCTTCGCTGCTAGAGGGAGTGAAGGACCTGCCGCCCCCGAATTGCCGCAGGTGCTGCCCCTCTCCCTTGGCCGCCCCAAGCACCTGCTTGTTAAGCTGGTGCCTGGAGCCGGCCATGTGTGGAGCCGACACTAGGGGCAGGGGCAGCCTGCACAGCCTCCCTGGCCACCCACACACCTAGGGGCCGCAAGGACCTGGCTGCCGCTTCCAGGAGCCACGTGGAGCCAGGGCTGGCAGGGAGCCTGCCTTAGCCCCATGCACCTGCTGCGCCACCAACCGGACTTTTCATGGCCCAGTCGGCAGTGCCGTCCGCAGCCACCAATGTCCCTTTTTGACTGGGTGTTCTGGACAAAACCGGGTGCCTGGCAACCCTAGCAGTGGGCACATTTAAGAACTTGAACAGTGGAGAAACCACATATACCTTCATTTATAATGTTACTTAATTAGACCAATATACATTTTTTCAAACTTTGTTATTCACTCTAAGATGGCTCAGAGGTTGCATTCTTAGACAAAAGAATAAAAATTTCTAGTTCAAGTAATTTTCATCTATTACCAGAAAAAAAATAATGCAGGGTTGAGATATCTCCTTATCCCTCCAGTGCTGGAAATTTCCTGTCACCCAGATGCATGTTTATGAAAATGTTCAGTGTAAGTCAGATTCTACTCTCAGAGACGACCCGTGCCTGCCGGGGGATGGGGGGGGGGACGACGGGACAGGACAGAGTGAGGGCAGCCAGCTTCAGCAATGTCACTGAGCATGCTCAGTCAGTATGCGCTTGCTTCCTACAAGCCAAGCTGCAAATTGGGGGTTAGAGGGGGGGAATGTGACAGCCCCCTCCCCATGTTCCCACCATGTGTCACTTTCGCTTACTCTCTTTAAAACACTACCTTACTGCACAAGTTGTCACATTAACTTCACTAGGAGTACTTGCAGAATAAGGTGATATTCAACATGAGTAAGGCAATCAGAATATGGTCCTATGTATACATATAAAGTATTTTAAAACTCATGTTTCAACAGCTCCTTGTTTCATACTTTCCACCAGCCCTGTTTAATTCTAGCAATGAGCAAGAGAGCAGTAAACGGTAGTAAAGTAGACCTGGCAACTGAAGATTGAGTGGGACAGCCACATAGAAAAAGACTTATCTATTGTTGGTGAAAACATATGTAGGCAAGCTATCTGCCTCTGGAAACTACCCTATGGACATGAAAAAAAATGTAGACAGAATTAAGGTCTCCATGTTCAAATAAAGTTACCTTGTTATTTAGATATCTGAAAATAGCGCACAGAAGCAGTTTATTTTAATGATATATTTACCTAAGATCAAATTAAAATGAAACTTCTATGCAAGTAAATATTCCTCTCCATCAGTACTAAATACAGTCATTATGATGCTGCTGCTATTAAACAGAATACCAAATAAATTCATTATGATAAAATACTTAACATATTGCAAGCTCTCTAACTCAGGGAAGTTTCATTGTATAAAACCCTAATTTACTTGTTACATTTCCTCATCTGAAGTAACTGAGCTCACATTACCATGAAGATAGGGAAAAGAAAAAAAGAGAGAAATACTTTTGTCTTTAAAATGAGCAGCTCCCTAAACAAGAGGTAATTATGTTTTCAAACCGCTCCACCTGTAAGCAATTATGACAGCTGTTTTCTTAGCCAACACACCACATATTGAACTAGGGAATCTTGAGAGCTAAACACATGAGCTGCTACAGTTTAAGCTACAGAGCCAACATGCTGTAACTGGTAGTTGTAAAATCTCACATCCTCTGTGGGTCAGCAAAGAGAGGAAACTGTAATATGTATTCACCACTGGGTTACACAACAGTCAATTACAGCCTTACAAATTTAGGTGTCAGTGTGTGAGCAACGTTCTAGCCCACAAATAGTCTTCATATTTTTTAGAGGTTGGCCACTTGAGATGGGCTAAATGTTTTCAGGGGGGGGGAAGTAAGTTACCTCTGAACAGAGAGCTATTTAGATATCTGTGGTCAGAGTGGTCATTTAGCTACAAACTCAAACAGCAAGTCTGTGATTTTTCCCATTACCACTAATCACAGTGTTTGCAGCTTCAGTTAAATCTTGAAACAAATCATGTAAGTATCCTAATTTTATCCCATGTATGAGGCATCCTTTATCCTTCACCCTAACTTCATACAAAGTCAGCTAAATCCTGTTCCTTTGCTCTCATGTTCCCAGCTCTATCCCTTCCTCTTTCAGCCCCCAAAGAACCCCTTATAGCTAACCAGAGAGCACCTAATAATTTACTGTCCTCAAGTTCTAATAACCACTCCACTTTCTTCTCTCTGTTATTACACACCATGGTTTCATATTTGAGTAATATTTAATAGAAGGGGGTTAAATCTGTAAAACTGAACATTCTTTTCTAGTGGATCCTGGCCAGCTACCCTAATCATGTAGACGCAAAGTTCTTCCTGGCCAGATGTGACTCAGAACACTTTGCGCTCTCTCTAACACTACCGAAACTTTGAACTTGTAAGATTTTAAGACACCCACCATCACAACAGAAACTGCAACATCTAAGACCGTGAAAAGCTTTTTTTATATATATATTATGTACCAGAGATTCTTTTTCTCCCTCTTTCAATGGCAATAAGACTGTATGTTAATGAAACTGTAGCTCATACAACCTCAAGCAATTATTTTCAGGAAAATAATTTGTTGTTGTGAATACCAGTATGCCAATTACCAACATGCCAACACCGGTGAGATAACCTGACTAAATGCAAATAATGTTTTGGTACCGCCCGACTGGTCCTTTCCGTGCATCTTGATCTTAATAATACCTGGATATTATTGGCTATCCAGTTTTTGCACATATACTCTGTATTTCACCTTGAGAATCAAGTTTTAATCCTATGACCTTTGAATTATGGATCAGTGGAGCCTTGTGTGGGAGAAGCCACACAAATGACAGGTCTGTTTTTGAGGAGAACACAGAGCACATATATGGCAGGATGACTCACTTTCATCATTTTATTTTCCAGATAAGAACCTGTAGCATTTGTAGTTGTTTATATGCCTGCTCCATGTTAACATGAGAAACGTGACAGCTTAAAAAAAAAAGTAGAAAAAAAGTCCTTAATACATGTGCCAGGGTTGTTCATTTGGAATCAGATAAACCTGAACCTGTACAGAGAAATACTACTTCTTGAATTCCAAAGCGTTTTAGGAGTGATTTTAGTAGAAACTCTAAATGAATTTTGCAACACATTTTCCTAAAATGGATAGTAAGTCAGTGACAGTAATAACCACTTGTTGTTCGCAAACTGAATATTATTGTAGAGCAAAATGCTAATTAAGAAGGCCTTTAAATAATGTCACTGAGCTCGTCTAATAATATAATTTAACGGTCTTTTAAATGAGAAGTTCCCCTCACAAATTAGTACTCTGCAGCTATTAAATGATTTCCAGAGTTAGTTCTATAGCTAGGGAATTAGCCAAGGGAACCCACATTATGCATCAGTCCTGTATTATAAAAAGTGGAGGGAAAAAGCTAGCTCAGGAATCGAAATTATAGTCCCTGCTTGGGATGGAAGAGTTGCCATGTTGTGCAGAAGACACACAACTGAGAGATTATGTATTTCAATGATGGCAAGAAAGAACTCCTCTGACCTTCTGAATTTCATACCACAACATAAACCAATAGCTCACATGACAAATCTTCCAGAGATGTTTTTCCTCAAGTGCTGCGATAGTGGAAAGAATATTTCCACTCCAAATTAAGATGAGGTGAGCAAACATTGATCCCTCTGTCTAGATTCCATAACCTAAGAGAAAAGTAAATCATCTTTGAAGTTGGATGCAACATTTGTTCAGATCTCTAGAGAGGAGACAATTAAAAAAAAAAACTGTTTATATACAAAGTGAACAGAAATTGTTCCCTAATGTTCTGAACCATATTGCTGTGATTCTTTACACCCATGCTGGAGCTGGAGCTAACACATCCTTATGCCCTCTGCATTAGCACAACTGACCTGCCAGTAAGTCCTTTCATGCAATTGCAAAAAAGTGAGATGGAAATGGAACAGAGCTGTGCCAAATACTGATTTTTCAGTTTGGTTATCAAACTGGAAAAAAAAATTGGATCAAACTAAATGTTTTCTGTGTCCCAAAGCAAAATATTTCACCCCATTCAAGTTTTGTTAAACCTTTTTAAAAATAAAAATGAAATAAATTCAAAACATAGTTATTTTGAATTGAAAACGTCAAAACAAAACATTTTAATTTTTTGTAATTTTTTTTTCTCCAATTGAAACAATTTGGCTAAATTCAACACAAATTCACAATATGCTGCACTAAACCCAAATCTGTATTTTTTTGGATGAAAAAAGTTTTGTCTGAAAAATTTCACCCATCTCTTGTAAGGAATATGGTAATGACACTGGATCTGCTCCATATAACTATATTCTTAGTCACATAAATTTATTATCTAGTTGAAATTTACTATGCTTTTTAAGACTAGGATTGTGTCTCCAGGAACAAATAAAAATAACAAGTTATTTATTGCAATGATGCCCTGCAGCAGAGAGTTTTATATGTTGCATAAGAAGGACCTCTTACTTATAAAAGTTGATATTTTTTTATTTCAAGCAAATTGTGTATTTGGCACATCAGTTGTTTCTCTCTGACACTATCCTGTTTATGCTGTGATAATCCTGCTAAACATTAGTTTATCATACCACCTGAAGTTATTTCTCTCTCTGAAACTCTGATCAGACCTTGTATGGGTAAAGAGGGGTGACATACCCAATTAGTTGAACAATTTGCCATCCCATTTCACACAAATTGTTGCACTTTCATATGCCTCATGCCATCTTTTTACTCATGGCTGTTAACAGGTTCATGTGCGGCAAACTGACCAGGTGGGTGAAGATATACAGGAATAAACTATTGTTTCAGAACAGATTCCTGCTATTAATTCAGATAGCAGATGGAAAAATAAAATCAGACAGCTGGGGCTACATCCAAAAGGGATCTGGGCATTGCAATACTAAATGTAACATTTAGGCATCCTGCCACCTAACGGAATCCACAGCCCCAAGTTAGGCTCCCTATACAATGCCTGGGGAGAGTTAGGCACTTAAGAATGGGATCCACAAAAGCCAGCACACTGAATGGGGAGCCGCATGTGCTACCCAATGGGAAATGCTGAGGAGAGAGGCACATCCTAAGCCCCACCCCTCAAAGGGATTTAGGTGCCTAACTCCACTCAGGATTCACAGCCATGAACCCACCCCTGGAGTTAGGTGCCTAAGTCCTTTCTCACAAAAAAATGGAAGTGATTCCGCAACTGAAGCTCCTCCTTAAAACCTTTAGCCCAATTGTTGTGGTGCTCATTCAGGATGTGGGAGACATGGGTTCAATTCCCACCTCTGCCCGTTGTGAGGGAGAGACTTGAATTGGCATCTCCTACCCCTCAGGAGAATGCCTTAACTTGGAAGGGATGAGACTGGGGTGGGTTTCTCTTATTGAAATCATCATACTTTGTATAAATTAAAGTCATTAGAACAGGAACTTGATCTCCCACACCCCAGGAAAGTGCCCTAACAACTGGGCTATAGGGTCACTCTCATTCTTCTTCAGGTACATGGACTGAGTTGGCTTTGCACATGCCCAGTGGCATATTTTTGGGTGCCTTAGGGAATTTACAGGTGGAAATTTAAGTGCCTAGAGATTTTAGGCACCTACAGGTTTAGGCAGCAGATAAGCGGAGGTTTCAAGGTCTAAATTTTGGACTTAGGCACCTAAAGTGGCTATTAGGCACCTAAATCCCTTTGTGGCTCTAGTCCCTAATGGGAAGATTTAGAACCAACAAAACGATGGTTACAGTATTATTTCCTAACCCAAGCAATTTAAATAGGGGCTATGGTTGGTCACAGTTCTGTTCAGAGTATGAGAATCTCACAATATCTCAAGTATCCTCTGTTACTTCATAGGTAACCCATACACATACATTTCAGAATAGTTCCTTGAATTTCATCTTCTGTTGTCATTGAATGATACAATGTCTGAATGTTAAACTTAATGAGAAGCCTTTCTACTATCTATCAAACTGATCTTTTGTCTTTTTGTAGTACCAGCCAAATATGCTCAAATGTAATTTATTGTTATTGAATAGCCCTGTAACAACATGATAAAATCATGCAAATAAGCTTCTAATTTCTGTCAGATGCACTTGCTGGCACAACATTCTTTTGGAGGTGAAAAAAACCCCACCTTATTGCTTTCCTTAATTTATGGCATGGCTCTGGATCATAAAACTACATAAGTGTATCATGCACAGCTTTTAAAATCTGCAGCCTTGAATTAGACATCACTCTGCTACTCTTCAGTCATTTACATAATTCTCCTTTTTGCCTTGTACTGGATGAAAGCACAAGGTTCACACAAGAGCCTCCACACTGATGCAGTAGTGGAGTTCAGAGACCACTTCCAAAAAAAAAAAAAAAGGGGGGGGGGGAACTGCCTCAGCTAAAGTTTTGTTCCCTTGGGGTGATTTTAACTAACAACTGCTCACATCTCTGTCAAAGATCCTAGCAAAAATAAGAGATAAATTAATTAATTTTCCAAGTAATTAAATCCTATTAATCTAGTCTGGAGATTGATTATTGGCAGCTTTTGAGTATTAGAATGCAAGCCAAACATTTATATTGTTGTCCTTTTTGCTGCTTGTAGAAAAGAAGTTTTTTCCCTGTGACTAAGACTGCTGTAAATGAGAAGAAAGAAGTCAAGAGGAACCTCAGGGCAGTGTGGGGAAAGAAAGCAGGGGAGGGGGAGTGTTTGCTGTTGGAGAGTAATTTAAAGCAAGGCACTTTTCTTTTGAGAGTAAAAGATACATTGACTTGATACTTATTTTCTGAGAAATTGGTTTGAAAATGACTTATATTCGTAGAAATGAGTGGCAACTGAAAACAAACAATAATAAGATCTGGACAATCACTAAACATAGAAACAAGCCAACAAAATTTCAGTTGCACATAGGAAACAAGTAGTGTGCTCAACAGAAAATTGTGTGCAGTCCGTGGTCTACTTTCCAAATACTACAGCAAAGGGGACACTATAATATAATCACAGGGAATTTTTACTGTCATTTGATTTAACTAGAAATGTTGATCGCATGATCCAAATTATTTGTAATGTAATCAGTATGGCCAAAGGGCCAAAGAAAAAAGTTATTTGTAATCCTGTTTACCTTTGAGGCCATATCTATTTCTCCTCTTACTTGTGTTGGTAGAACTGTTTTAACAAATTGTTGTTCACCTCCCATGTTCTATATTACTTAGCTATTATTTATACAGCACCCTAAAGATATAGTTAAGTTCCAGTTCTCACCCCTGAAGAACTGCTGAGCTCTCAGAGCTCAAATTCATCCATTAGCTGTGAGTGCTGGGCACCTCTGAAATTAGACAACACACAAACAAAGAAGTGGGAGAAAGAACATTACTTTTCCAGCCTTATCTATTTACCCCTACTCTATTCCTGGCTACCTTCTAAGTCCTTAACTTTCTTTTCTTTTCTTTTTTTAAATCAAGTCTTACCCATTCACCCAATGCTATTTCCCCCTCTCCCTTTGGAAGTAGCCACCATCCCACAAGTGTAGATTTAAGGATAAGGGCCCAGTCAGCAAAAGAACTGGGTGCTCAACGCTAAGAGCTTCAAATAAAACCCACTTTCAAGGTCCCTTGAAGATCCAACTCAGGCCTTACAATGTAGGTTATGGTGCTCGGGGTGTAAATAATCCATACCCCTGAATGCCAAATGTATGCTGACCTAACCCCCTGTGTAAATGCAGCTAGGTTGATGGAAGGATGCTTCTAACAACCTAGCTACATCGCTTGGGGAAATGGTATTCCAGCAGTGACTGTCGCTGTAGGCTACATATACTCTGCAGGGTTACTCCAGCATAGATACAGCACCAGAGCCATGCCTCTATAATCCCTATAGTATAGACATGACCTAAGAGAGGGCCTACCCCTTATTTTTCAGCTATACCTATCCTTCAATTTGTCTCTGCTGTCCTTCCACCCAGTACTGTTAAACTAAAACCAGGTCCCTACCATTTCCTCCTGCCACTCTGCCCATAGGAACAGTTCACAGAATGTTAGCTGTGAGAACATCAGTTGTGTCTCTGAACATACGACTGCTGTTGTTCCTACTGTTGCTGGAATCTTACTTGTTGTCACTGAGCTGGGGCCTCCCCAGTAGGTCCTTGAGAGGCAGAGATGAAATACATTGCACCAATAGGGGTGGGAGGGTGTTACACTGAGCTTTATGCCCTCGAGTGGCACTCTGGTTATGGCCTGGGTCCAGGGGTGGGGGTAAGTTCAAACGAAATATTTTTTTTTAACTCTTTGACCCCTACAATGAAAGGCAAATGCATCCAAGTATTTGTCTCTTCCCTCAATTGTTCTAGCTCTTAATTTTAAAGCTTTTGGGGATTGGGGAAGCTGTGCTTTGTGAGTACAAAATTCTTCGGTATACACGGATAGTAATAAACTTAATTTGAAGATAATGATATTTCCTTATTCTTTAAAATATATGGGGTCAATACAGACTTTAGAAGCACTACATGATCCTACCCCCCCTGCAAAAATCAGCTTAGAAACTCTGCAGAGCTCCCAGTTCCCTCATGCACCATAGCCCTGAAGAACTTCTGGATTTCAAAACGGTACTTGGGTTGCCTGTCTCTCCTTGCCTTCCCAAGCTCTGCAGGTTCCCCAGACCTTGCAATCCAGAGCATGGCTATTTCTCCTCCACTTGTCCTTGTCCTAGCTAAACTTTACAACATGTCCACTGGGCCATGCAAACTTTATGCACTGTCCATTTACTGTATATACTAAAGGATGAAAATGACTTTGGTAAGTAAGTCTGCAATTTTTTTTTAATTATCTAGATTTAAATTGTATTGAATTGTCTGTAGATTCTGAAGTTTTACAATCAAGGTAATACATTTTTAGTTAGAGAGATTTAAAAAGTTAGACATTAATTCCATTAAATTTAAAGAAAATCTAATGTACCTTGCAAATAACAGCAAAAGTAGTTTTTGTAGTAAACTGTAAAGGGAGTGAGTATAGAGCTTATAATGGAATCCTGGTTGCAACCTAAACCTTGGAATTGCTACTAAATGGCTCATTTTTCAAGGTAAATTTTCAGAATTAGCTCAGAATCAGCATGACTGTTATTTTCAATACTTTGCAAGTGGAAAATAAGAGCTGTTATTCTGCAAAAAATCAATTGCTATCACACACACAAGCCACACAGCTATTAGATATTTCCCAGAAACCTGCAATATAGGCCTCCAATTCCAAGCACACAGACCTATGTCACACTTTTTGTCATTTATATCTATGCAAAATAAGCACAACCTTGGTGAAAATGGCCTGATTTGGTAGTGTTTTACAAGCAATTTGACAGGTTTCAGAGTGGCAGCCTTGTTAGTCTGTATCCGCAAAAAGAACAGGAGTACTTGTGGCACCTTAGAGACTAACCAATTTATTTGAGCATAAGCTTTCATGGACTACAGCCCACTTCATTGGATGCACAGAATGGAACATATAGTGAGGGGATATATATACACAATTTGCATTTGCCTGCACAGGTGTGAATGACTACTAAATGTCAAACTTGAAGGTAGTCTGGGCTGTTGTCTCTAAACTGTAGTGAGCTATCAGAAGGCAAGTTGCTTATTCACACATGATAGCCATTATTACATTTGGGACAATAATTTAGCTTAAACTTATTTTCTTCAACTATAGGTCATACATGATTTTAAGGAGATTTAACTATATGGGGAGTCAGATGGGTCAGGAATAGGCCATTTTTGAGCAAAAGAAATTAATTAATTCATATGCAGATTGATCACATTTTGCCGAAAGACTCTCCTTAGCTTCCAAGATAAATGCAACATTTTTTTAGTCAAACTAATTTTGCTAGACAAAGTGAAAAAGGGGTTAAAATGAGAGTTTATAATGGGAGCTGACTACAGTCTTATATATTGACCATCTGGGATGAAGAGGGAATTTTCTGTAATATTTTTATGAAACCAAAGTACGAGTTTCCCTCTGTGCTTTGCATGTTTACCCAATGAAGGGAAAAAGTGTTAAATCTCCTCTTGGGGGCGGCATAGGACATGAGGGGTGGCTGCTGCCTTGCTATCTGGGCCGCAGTGAATGGGGTTGTTAAGAAACTGGCTGGAACCTGCTGAAAGCAACCCATATCAGTGCAGAATCTGAAAGAAACCATGAAAAAAACCCCAGTGACTAGAACATTGACACCTAGCAAACAAGGATCCAGAGGAAGAATCTTGTTCCCCAAACTCTCAGCAGGGAAGCTGAGCAGAGACCCCAAGCTCAAGAACAAAGGACTGAGACGTGACCAGCAGGGGACAAAGCGTGGACTTCTGGAGGAAGCGGACTGCTCTCTCCTTGGACTGACTAAGGAGAGAGACAGAATTGGAATCGACTACAGTTTGGCTGGTGTTTGCTCTGGCTTGACCAGAATGGACAATGCTCCATTTCTCTGTGCTAATGTAAGGACTTCCAATGCTGTGTTCCAATTGTCTAATAAACTCTATTTTGAAAAGGCTGTATGATGTCACTACAAATATGTGCTGGGGTGCATTAGTACCTGAAGAGTGCAGAGTTGTCTAGCTAGGAGTCTGTCTCAATTGAACTGTCTGGACAGAGCTCATGGTGTGAAGCAGGGGAGGATGGAGCCGAGAGGCTCAGTCTAGTAAGTGATGAGGCCGCGTGGCCTACCCTGAAGGAAGAGTAGGACTCCTTGGCAGTCTGCCACACTGAAGAGGTTCCTCCAAGAGACTGTTTAAAAGCTTGGATGTAGCACTGATCCTTTGGATCTGTGGCACCGTCAACTTAAAATTGCACTTCTGTCTGAAAACAAACCAACCAACCTTACATTCTATTGTTACTAGTAATGTACCAGATTACTATACCAAAGAGTATAGAGAAAAGCACGATTCTCTCTTCCCCTGTTTGTTTGGGTCAGTCACTTTCCTCTATTTGTGTGTGTGTCTCTTTCACATGGCAACATGGTAGAGAAAGTCACTAAAGAAATTAAGAAAATATTAATTTAAAACCACAAAAACCGACAGGGGCCTGTGTGCTGGTGCGGGAAGGGGAACTCACCAGTCAGAAAAGGTGGATTAAAACTCACATCAATCATTCAATTCAAGTTCCTTCCTCAGGGCTGGCTTTACTTTCAAGTAAGAGTTCCAGAAGAAGAGCAAATAAACTCAAAATACTGGGTACTAATGACCAATGGTTTTCCCATCTAGGAGCGAAGACGACACACATTTCTCCTTCAGTAATCCTTCCTGGCTAATATTGAGATGCCTACCCTCTTTCCTGATGCTGGTCTTCCCTGTCTGCTTCCTTTGTCAAAGTAGCAGAGAATCTTATATCTGTCTTCTGTAAGGCTACGTCTACACTACGATTTCAGATACGCAAATTCAGCTACGGGAATAGCGTAGCTGAATTCGACGTATCTGATCCGACTTACCCCGCTGTGAGGACGGTGGCAAATCGACTGCCATGGCTCCCCCGTCGACGGTGCTTACTCCTACCTGGGCTGGTGGAGTACGCGCGTCGATTCGGGGATCGATTATCTCGTCCTGATGAGACGCGATAAATCGATCCCCGAGAAATTGATTGCTACTCGCCGGTCCGGGCGGGTAGTGAAGACAAGCCCTAAGTCTCAGGCTGGCTCCTAGTTGCATGTACTGGGAGTTCAGTTCCTAGTTTTGAACAGTTAGATGTACTGGGGTGTGTGGAAGTGGCCCATGGCAGCAACTTGGAGACAGGAACATAAGAACGGCCGTACTGGGTCAGACCAAAGGTCCATGTAGCCCAGTATCCTGTCTACCAACAGTGACCAATGCCAGGTGCCCCAGAGGGAGTGAACCTAACAGGTAATGATCAAGTGATCTCTCTCCTGACATCCATCTCCACACTTTGACAAACAGAGGCTAGGGACACCATTCCTTACCCATCCTGGCTAATAGCCATTAATGGCCTTAACCTCCATGAATTTATCCAGTTCTCTTTTAAATGCTGTTATAGTCCTAGCCTTCACAACCTCCTCAGGCAAGGAGTTCCACAAGTTGACTGTGCACTGTGTGAAGGAATAATACCTACAGTTATTCTTAACTCACTTTTTTAAAAAAAATGACTAGATTTCAACTAGATTTGACAGTGTCCTTTGACTATGGAGAAATGATCATCTCACCAAACTATCACACTGAAAATATCGAACAGGGGTGCACACAATGGGCCTAACTTAAAGAGGTGGAGAGCTGTGGGTGCTTTGCACCTTTGGAAAAAAAAAAGCCCCAATATTTTTCTGAACTCTCATATTTATATCCTTTATGCTTCATTTTTAAGCAAGATAGAATTTTATGCACATTTTTCAATAAAATAAAATCTTACACTGAGATGAAATATTTGTTCTGCATCACTAATATTAAAAAATGCCTTTTGACAGGCATGAGAAATGTGTCTGAATCCTTTTTTTCATCTGTGGAAACAGCAAAATCCTTCCCATCTTACATATAAGAGAGAAACATAGCACTGCACTAAGGCAATCACTTTGTGTCCCCTAATAAGGAAAATTAATGGCAAAAAGGACTGGGCTGGCTGCCAGTGCACCCTGCTTGTATTGACTTGGCTTCAAATGTAGCAGGTAATAAAGGAGTAAATTTATCCTGGGCAACATTCAACATGTGAAAGTGGTTTCCTTGTAGCAACGAATTACTGAGATAGTCAAGATGATGAGTTACTTTAGAGTTTTAACTGTTTACATACTCCAAGCCTTAAGTATGAAGCAGGCAAAATAGACTTTGGTATATTACACTACCTAACATGGTAACAGTGATACTTTTCACCTTTCCTGAGACGATATCCACTCAAATTACACACAAAGAACTTGACCCTCTGGTCTGAGGATCAAACCCATTAATTGGACATTTAATTCAAATTTGACCTGAAGACTTTATTTTGTAAAAAGCAGCTTTTACAAATGCAAAGCCCAGCAGAAATATTCCCTTAAAATTCAGATTAAAACAGATGTTTTAAAATAATAATAATTTAAAAAGCTCTTTCAGTCAGCAACCCAAACACTGTAGCACTGAGACATTGAAGGCGTAACAGAGTTTCCTGATTTTGGGGCAAATCTGGAACCCCCAATCAGGTTATGTGATTTGGAATCCCAGGTGCCAGGGTCAAGTGTCCTACCTCTGCTTCTCCTCCCGTTATTAAATTGTTACTTGTCCCAAACTGCTCAGCCATGTCAACTCAGGAGTTCATTCCTGTTGCTGGGAGTTATAGAAATGTAGATTTGTAAGTGATCACACCCTGTTCCTAGAATTTTTTACCTACTTTAGCTTTCATGTCACCATCCTCTCCTGGTTCTCCTGTACCGCTGGCTGCCTCAGTGTTTCCTTATGGAGGAGCTCTCCTCTCTTCTTCTTTTCGCCCTTTCTGTGGAAATCTTAAAAGGCTTTATCCTTGGTCCTTTCTTTTTTGTTTTCCACATCCTTTGTCTAGCTGATCTCATGTCTTCTAGTCCAACAGCTCACAAACCTTGCTTCTCTATTCCTGATCCATTTCTCTCCATCCAAACCTGCATCTCATCCTCCACCCCCATGACATTTCATCTTGGAAAAACATCGATCCAACTTGAACTGAGTTTTGGTTTAGCTAACAATATTTTGCACAATTCCTATCCCGTTCCCTGTGGTAACCACTAGAGACAATGCCCTCTTTCGACTATGCTTTGGAATCTTCAGTATCTAATACCATTCCTCCATAGAGCCATTGTGCAGGATAACTGTTTCAGTCACAAACCTTCTTATCCAAAGGCTTAATTTCAATGCTTTCATAAGCAGGGAGAACTAGGGATACTAGATTTACATATTCTCAATTTCTGATTACTAAATTCATCAACTGATTTCAATGCAGATAATATTAAGTTATAAACATAAAAAGGGATCTTCAGGAATACTATTGTTACCAACTGTCTAATGTTAGTCGTTTATGCCTCAGTACAGTCTTACATTTAAGAAATAAATATAAGCCAAGGAGCTTATTGCAACACTTGCCGTGAATGGAAAAAAAGGTGCTGTGTCATTCTGGACTTTACAATTAAAATAACCATGTCTCATTACAAGCAAATTATATTATGTTTTGCCTACAAGAAAAGAAGGAACCATTCTACAAAAAACCAAACCAAAAACGGCTGTGACAATCTGTAGGCACACTAGGTGGTCCCTGCTGAACAAAGAGTGACTTTAGCCCAGCCCCTTCCTTCCCTTCCACTGGCGCTCAAGCATAGGTGCTCGAACTAGGGGCGCGGGAGGTGCTGAAGCACCTCCTGGCTGGAAGTGGTTTCCATTATATACAGGGCTTACAATTTGGTTCAATGTCTCTTAGCACCCCCACTATACAAATTGTTCCAGCCCCCCCCTGCGCTCAAGTGCATAGGAAGGGCTATAAGAACAGCGGCAGGAGAGGCAGTTGAGGAGACTCTGCCTTTAAGAAGACAGAATTCCGAGGTCAAGGGTCAGAGGAGGACTGGTTTGAACACCAAGCTGGGGAATATGAATATTTTTCCCCAATGTGACATTTTATTATAGTTATAAACACTAATCTAAACAAACCTTGCTCTTTTTTTTAATACTGAGTCATTTCACTAAATTACTTTAGCTCAATGGAGAATCAACACACAAGACATAAAAAAGCCAAGAGCCTGACATTGCAAGTTGCCAAACACCCTCACCATCCTTGTATTTGATTGGAGTTGAGGGTACTCCACACTACTCAGGGCAGGGCTCAGAACAATGGTTACTAATCTTTCATACCTGTAGTTGTAACTCCCCGGTAGAATAAACTTCCCTACTAAACAGATCTATTTTTTTTTTCATCTTTTGATTTGGGGGGTCACACCTTGATGCCCCAGATGTTCCCCCTCATTGCCTGCTGATACTACCAGAGAGACTGGTGGGGAGGGGGCTGATGAGAAAAGAGGTACCCAAACCCCTGTACTGGCACATAGTATTTGCGCTCAGCCCTTGTAGAGGTGAGGGAAAGGATGAAAGAGTCCATAATGGCCTCCATAATGGGTACATATTTGCCTTGGTGAAAGGCAGGGCACTCTAGAGGGACCTACAATGGATTCTTCAAGGATTCTTTCACTTCCTCCACTGGATGCCCAGGATTAAGGCAACTCTCTTTAACAACTCTTGGTGGGCCTTACAGTTGTATGCTGTGAGGAGATCAGCAAAAGCTCAGGTTGCTCTTCCTCTAACATTTGTCCAGCAGGGCCCCCCGAGGCAGCTCTTACAGCCCAGTACCATGCCTGGTGCTGCAAATTGGAAAAAGCAGTAACACATTGTTCTAGTAATAAAGAAAATCATTACTGGTCATTTTATTTCACTTCCAAGTTCTGCCTGAGAGGCTGCTACACTCAGGGAAATTTGCATGGGTTGGCTGTGAGAAACAGTATATATCACAATTGTGAAAATGTGATTTGAACTTTAATACAAATGTAAATACAGATGTTTCTGCCTAACCAGACGGTGATAAATGATCAGAATTAGTACCCTTAATGATACCCCTTACTAAGGACCAGATTTTGGATCCCGCCTTCTGTGATTGTGTTCCTTCTTTCCCTTAGACTTTGGAGGAATCTCTGCAGTTCTGGAAACCTGCAAGTCGGGATGAACATCCCCGTCACCCCACTAACACCCAGTGGAAGAGGAAGGTTAAACAAATAAGGAAAGTTCATACACTCCTTGTATTAAGTTTTCTCCAGATCCTCCTCCATACTGAGGAACCCTGTTAAAGGTAGCCAGGGGCTAGCCAGGAAATCCCAGGCAGCACAGTTCCAACAAGGCTGCATGATAAAAACAAAACAAAAAACAAACGGTCCTCTGAGTTAACCAATGTAGCAATGGCTGCCTGAGTTTGTAGCAAGCCTGAAATACAGCTCTGGGGTGTGAACTGCCCCATTCATTTCAATGGGTGCTAACTCAGAGGCCAGTGATGATACTTTAAATGTTAGTGAACTTTAAATGCTGTTAACTATTTCACTGTTCTAAGAAAGGGGAAGCAATACCATAGTATGAAGATATACCTCCGCTTTACCCCAAACTGTGGGGTGTATGCTGCGAAGGACTGGCCTGGGCCTATAGAAGGGCATAGAAGTTGTATCAGTTAAGATGCGTTTGCCTTTAACAACACATGGTAAAGTTTAAGAGGAACACAACTGGTTTAATTTTCTGGAAGGGGAGCTCAGCTTTCAGAAGTTTGGGAAATGCTGATTTAGGTCAACAGGTACTTACTTTGCAAACTTGTTTGTTTGTTGATTGGTACTAAAATACCAGTGCTCCTATGTATGTGAATATACTACATCAGTTAAGCATATGGGGAGAAATATTCAGCTCCTGTGGATTTTATTTTTAATCGTATAATAAAGAATTAACTCTTTTAAGGGTAGAGTGATTTTTGATGGGCAAGATGCTCATGTTTTAAACTCACGAGATGCCAGCAGAACATTATGTCACCACAAGAATAGGTAGGAGCATTTAACTGAGTTCTCAGACAAACTTTAGGTGCTAAGTAGGCCTCGCCACAAAACAGACAATTCTGACAACTCTCCAGACTTCTATTGTAGAACAGTGACGGCCAAAATGTGCTGTAAAAGAACCCAACATACATTTAAATTAAAATTATTATTATAACTCTATCCCTACAGAGCCAGTTAAAATATTACTATATGGCAGTGACATAAGAAAAGTTGTTTTGTGTATTGCAGGATCTCTCACTGCAGGGGAAAAAATGTAATTAATGACAGAAGAATTTTTCAAGATTCACAACAGGTTGACCAATTGCTATCTGTAAGATAGAAAATTTCTGTACAATTCTTTAAGGTAAGTCAATAGAACTGTGGAAGCCACTTTAGCAGTTTAGCTTAAACTGAGCGTTCCTAGTAATTTTATAAGTTATTACAGGAGAACAAGAAAAATCAACATTTGACATAAGTAATTCGGGGCTAAAAAGACTGACTGTCCATATTTAAGAAAATGTTAGTAAGAATTAAATGATTCTTGACTAGTTAACAAATTTCATGTTTTTGGTATCATAAAGCAATCATACCTTCCTGCATACTTTTGTGATGTATTTGTTTCTACTACACATGAGATTTCTATTAAAGCTTAAAAATCTGTAAGATTATTTTGTGCATAACAACATGAACTCCTGGTTCAATCCAGTATGGCAATTCATACCTGAAATCCCTATTTTGCATGATTTCAGTAATGCATTAGCGACAAAAGTTTATTTTTATTTAAATATTAAGGAAAAAGAAAATGTAATTAAATGACAAAAGTATTTGTGTAAGATGCATTTTGTGCAAGAGGTCTCTTCCAACCCTAATAGTCTATGATTCTCTAATGCCCTGCATTTCTTCAAAAGCACTGAGAACTGCAGGGTTGGCATTCTGTGATAATCCATCATACAAGACATGAATACCAATTCTGAAAACAAAATAAAAGCTCTGAAAGGGTTATCAAAACAGGACTACACCTTTTTTAATTGGTAAATCAGAGGCTTCAAATATTTCCACTTGAAAAAAGTGCATTTATATCAGAAACATGTCAATTGATGGAAGAGAGATATGAAACGTTAGTGATAGCTTCCAATCCATCTTTTGACAAAGCGATAACACCTGCACAAGGCCTTTTATGCATTAAAACATCTCTTAAGGTCACTCCAGAACAAACTAAAACATCAGCTCAGGAAAATGCATTAGCTCTGAAACAAGCAGGCAGGCAGGCAGGCAGAGTGGAATGAAAAATGTGAAACAAAAATACCATTTTAAGAAAAAAAAAATATCTGTATGTTAATCATTTTACTTCATTTATCACTCGGGAGCATCTGAAGCAGACACTTGCTTCCATGATAGCTAGCCTCCAGGCCATCTCAGGCACTTTACTTTGCATGACAGACATGCTCTAAACCTTGATTATTTCCTTATTAAGGATTATTAAGGACACTGTTGCTTGTCAGTCTCCAATCTGCTTAATATGCTAATATTATATAGAAGTAACATCGACCCCTGGATGACAAGTAAGCTGCACTGGGCTCTGGTAAGGAGAGAAACAATTACCTGCAAAATAGAGATAAGAGGAGTCTGAATTCATTGAGGCCTTTTGAGCTTTTTTCTATGTGAAACCAAGCATTTACAAGCAAGAATAGCAGGTAAGAATCTAATTATTCATGGGTTGGAAGTGGCTGGTTTGCCACCTTCTAGATTTTCTGAATGTTGTAGCATTCAAAAGTAATATGAAGTATAAACTACAATAAGTGAAGTTCTACAGCTTCTAAAAGTCCTGGCATGAGCCAAAAGGAGTGTGTTAATACACAGAAAATCTATAAAGACTGAAGTCACGTAGTTCATTGTTCAAGTGGTGAATCAAGAAGATATCTATTTGTCTGGGTAAATAACCACATAGAAAGGATAGCAGGAGGATACTGACTAGAAGGGATTGTCAGTGATGATAACATGCATAAAGCAATGGGATTTTAAATGAAAACACAGCTTCTGTGAATAATGTAAACTCTTCAAGGTACTCTAGAGACACCAGACGGCACAATTTCTTTAGACATGGATCGTGCCTAGAATACTCTGTTTCTCTCAGCATGTGCTAGCTTCATCAGATGCCCAAGCCAGATGAAAAGAAAATGTTTCTGAGGGAGTGTTTTGAACCCCCAAAAGACTGGGTGGTAAGGAGCATATTGGCAGAAGTAACTCATACTGTTTCAGTGTCTAGAAAACCGCATTGGGCCAAGGCAATGATGGTTTTCATTTTATTATTTGGAAGTTGATTACTATACATGGTAGAAATAATTTTGATGACCACAAGAGGAGTTTTAATCACAAAAATATGCATTCTACTCTGGGCTCTCCATTGATGAACCCTAGACAGAGAAAAGTAGAAGACTTCTGCTGAACCAGCTCTCTTGTGGGGTCAGCTGTACGGGCAAGTCCAATTCAGAGCTCTAAAATTTAACATAGATGAATGAGATATATTTTCCAACTTAAATAACCTTTGGATTATGTTTTTGTATCAAGTAGGGTTGGAGTAGTGGTAGAGGAAGATATGTTATCTTAATTGAAATTGGAAGTGACTAATTAAATTTATATAACATTTCCATCTCTTCCTCCTTTATATGGGGATCATCCCTTCTGCAGCTCATCATCATTGATAAACCTTCATTTTATGTGGTAGGGCAGTATGGAAAGATTTCCCTGTGGATCCAAGAACAATATCCTCATGAATTATAAACAAAGTACTGTGGCAAGATTGTCCCTTTTTTCATTAACTTTCTCAGTGCTCAACACCTGCCAAGGTTTGAGACTTCTCCCTTTGAGACGACAGTCTAACTGGCTTAGCCAAGCTAAAAACTGAATATAAAAACTTTAGGCAGTCGCAGGCACTAAAGATAAAACATGTTAGAACATTTATTCCTTCCTCCCTTCCTGCTTTCCATTAACCAGGGAAAGTTTTGGGTATAACTATGATTGGGACATAGATAGAAAGTAAACCTGGTACAATCTAATGGTATAATATGCATGTAAATATTGATCAACAGAACAAATGGTTGATCAACAGAATATAATGTAAGCAACAATTGAAGATACACAATAGATGTACATTAATGTGTACCACATTTATTTTTAAATAATATAATAACTGAAGAATGAGTTTACTCACTGATTTTGATAAACAGATTATCAAAAGGTGTCAGTTTCCTCTCTGGTCGGTTCCTGGGGTATTGCTGCTATATGTCACTCCTTACTTGGGCTAAATTGTCCTAAATTATCTGCAAAAACTATGCTAACAGTCTAACTAAAAGCCTAAAAATACTGTGAGGAGATTCAAAACTAATGCTGAAACTCCTTCTGTTCACCACAAAACAATTTGTTCTTAAATACAAAAATTATACTGTGTCTTTTAAGGCACAACCCATGGTGAAGGATGGGTTGAGCTGAGCCCTGAGCCTGTGGTGCGTCCAATGTTTCTTGTCTAGAAGCTTGGTTGACCTAATGTGTGGCAGAAGGTAAGCAGTAGTAGCAGATAACCTGCAGACTTTCTGCAAAACAAGGGGGGGGAAATAATGACGGTTGGAATAGTCTATCCAAATCTTTAATACCAATGTTCAAGGGTTTTAAATTGAAATCAGGGCACATCTAAATGATAAGCACGTCTAAAAATCAGGCCACTTGTTTAGATGTTTAACTCTAAGGAGCAAAGTTGGAAAATGCTGGCTAGCATCCCACTGTACAGAGCAATATGCATTTATAACCCTAGATAAATGTAAGTTACCAATAGCAGCACTGTACATAATTTAAAAAAAAAAGATTAGAAAAAGCTCTTCCTGTGTACAAGAATGGAAACTGCATTTTGGTATCAGTGCTGTGCTATATAAATAAATGTAATGTGCCTGAAGTTTACATTAGATGCATTAACACAGCTGACTGACATTTAGTATTCCACTGCTGTCAGCAATGAGGTATTCTGAAAATACAATCAATTTTGAAAATGAACCTTTTAAGCCAGAGAAGAGAAAAAGCAGGGAGGGGAAACCCGCCACATATCACAGGGGCCTGCTTCATTTTTAATAAATCAACATAATTACACATTTACAAAGTCTCTTCCAGAACTTGAATCAAGAAATAAATACAGCAGTGACTCAAAAGTACAGAAACAAGACTTGTTTTTAAAGTGAGTAGAGTTAGTGTGGAGTATAATATATTTTGCTTGTAAGTGATCAACTACAAAAATCTACAAACTGAGTTTAAACCTCAGAATATATTCTTCTACACATCACATTGACAGCTTTGGTACTAGCTAGTAATCCAAATGATGAGACAGTATAAATATCTTAATCCTAGTTTCCTGTCCCTGGAAAACAGAACTCAGAATCATGGTATCTTATAGATCAAAACCTTGACATGTGAAAATCAAACTCTAGAAATAAATAATGGATGTGTTTCATTTTGTAATCCTTGCCTTTACTGAATTCCCATAGAACTTCTTTCCTTCCTTCTGTTCCATGTAACAAGGCTCTACACATCCTTTAATTTGCTGTTTTCATGGCTAGCCTACATGTCAATCAACCTAGTTCACTCTCCTGACTCCTAGCTGGAAATGGAATGTCAAATCTTTTCTGAAAAATTTCCCACCACGACCATCAGTTCAGCCACCCCAGCAGCTAAGGCTCCTGGCGGCCACTGGCATTCAAGGCACTGCATTACTTAAAACTGTTCAGAGCAATTTAAAGTGACCCAGTGGCTAAAAACACCAGCAGTCCCCAGAACTTTAATACACTGGCACTCCCATCATTGCTACCCCTGTAGAAGAGGAACCAGTGTTAGCTACTATTGGGAATTTTTCTGAAATAAAAGCTTACTATAGACGAAGTTCTAGATGTGTGGCATGTTAGCACAGCAGGCAGGTGCTGTGGAATTCTCACTGACCATTTGATTATTTATATTCCATTTCCCTCCACCCTCCCCCTCCCCACCCACCTTCTACCTTTGCTTGATTTGCTTTATGGTTATCCAGAAATTGATGGTACTTGCTATCCAGAGTGATGATTCAGTTGGTTCAAATTAAATAATAATAATAATAAAAAAAAAAATACACTCAAAGCATGAATCTTTTCAGAAGTTTGAAAAAGTCTGACTTTTGAATCTAAATGTCATTTTAAATTTGCCTCTGCACTTCCTGTGTGTGACTGACATGCAGGTATTCAATGAAAACAGACTCACTTGCCACTCTAGATTTATTAAAAATCACATGAGAACCTTTTCCAGAGGCATTTGCATCTTACTGTGTCAGCATGTTTAGCATGATTGAGGTCATTGATTATTTACTAAGGAATAATGTGACAGCTATAGGAAGAAATCCCTGGTGGTTAGAGTTGGGTTTTCCCAAAACTTGGGTGAGAGCTTGGAGTCCTGGTGAGTATAGAAAGGAAGAAACTGGAGTGTGTGAAGCAGGCATTGATATCAGGCTTAGGAACAAGACTACCTCAAAAGAAGGCTGATTTGAGGACTTTTTGGTGTGGATGCTGGGGGCAATCTCAAACTCACTGGATGCACACCAGCTATGTGTCCATGGGGCCTTCTGAGAAGTTATGGACCACAGGGGCAAGAAGTTACCAAATAACTGTGATCTATATTAAACAAAGTTCTGGCCTGAGGCCTCTAAATCCATCACACTGGTCTGTTTGCTTAGCTGGTGCCATCGGAAGTGGCACAAGCACAATATACTACTTTAGAAAGACAGCTCACTTATTGCAACTCACACGGTCTTTCAGTTCACAGAAATGTTATATTTTAGTAGATTCTGGTTTGTCTTTCAGTTAAAGGATCCATCCTACACCCTGTGTTTTATCCTCACACATTAAAAAAAAAACCCTATACATTAGCAGATTATTTTGCCAAATTTAAGTAGATCCTCCAAATTGATTTCCTACAGAAAACTTTCGAACTAAACTACTATATAAAGAGAGAGTCATAGAGTTTAAGGGACCACCAATATCATCTAGTCTGACCACCTGTATATTTGTATATCACAGGCCAGCAGCATCATCCAGAACCCTACACTAAACCCAACGACCAATATTAGACCAAAATATTGCAGCCCACAAGAGACTAGACTATTTTTTGCTATAGGCACAGAATAGGACGGATCAAGGTGGACCAATGACTGAGAACCCTGCAATAGCAGGGAAATGACTAAGTGAGATATACCCAGATAATCCTGCCAAGTGTGCTGCACCCACATGCTACAGAGGAAGGCAAAAGTTCCCCTAAATCATGGCAAATCTGACCCAGGGGGAAATTCCTTCTCACCCCCACATATGGCAATCAGTTAGATCCTGAGCACATGAGCAAGAATCAGCCAAACACCTGAGAGAGAGAATGCCTGGTGCCACCTCAGATCCCTGGCTCTCTCCACCCAAGATCCAGCACCATTTCTTCTCATTAAAAATAAAACTTTCTTGTGAGAATCTGGTAGTGAGGGTATTTCAAAAGCCTAATGGACATACAAGTCTCACATCTAATGTGTAAATTAGGCTTCTGTTAAGAAAGGGAGCTCTAAAATGTTTTTGTAACGGGAACTATTTTCAGACCCTGGATCTTTGATAGATGTAGTTTTTATAGATTGTATGCAAAAACAAGATCTATTACTGTTCTGAGATCATGCTAATTTTAAAGAGAGGCTTCCTGAGACAATAAATTCTTCTGTCAGGATAAATAGGAAAGTGTTCATCAGATTTCTCTCTTCAATTTCTATTTGGGAGGAGTTGGGGCATATTTCTGATGTTTTTGAGTCCCAGTTCAATCCTTTCTCACATTCAGTCTTTGCCACAAAAACATACTAGGGTTCAAACAAAAAGAGCATTCCAAATCTTTAATCATTAAGAAAAACACAGTACCTTGACCTTGTATTTTAAAGTTAAATGGAGTGGCATTATAAAAATTAAATTGGTTCTTGCTCATTTCCATAATATCCTTTAAAAAGCCTTGCCTCACCGGGAGTGGATGTCCTATTTCTTTATCTTTCTTGATGACCTCTCATGCCTGCAAGTCAGCTCGTTTTTCTTTGCTGAAGACTGCACCCTACTGCTGCATACACTCTAAAATTTCCATTAAAATCTAGGGCACCATCACTCATTCTTATCTGCAGCAGCCTGCTGAACAGTGCGATACCAGCAACTGCATGCAAACTAGTCTCAAAGGACAATATTAGTTATACACATTGTCATCCAATATGGAGCAGAACTCTACCTGGATAATACCTTATCACATAAAGTACATCTTAAACATGGCTTCTTGAGTTCGGTGCTATTAGCAATTCTCTTGCAACGGTAAGTATTACTTCAAAAGCAATTTAGCAGCAGGCAATTAGACTTTCATAGAATACTCTTTATTAAACTCACTTTGCAATGAACTAATATCCAGAATTTTCATTCCCTCCACCACACCCCCGAGTACCGATTGGCCAAAACATTCTGCTTTTAAATTCATGTACGTGTGTCCACTCTCTCTCTCTCACTCCCTTCAGGTCTCTCTGTCGTATTTTATTTATATAGTTTCTTAAATGATCTTCATCTTCATAGTATTTGAACACCTTCCAGAAGTAAGTGGCATGACTAGCATGTGTGGTCACATGTGGTTCTATCTTTCCTTCTTCCTCTTCCCAAGAATTTGTATAGATTTGTATATAGTTTAATATATGTACACAGTATGTACAGTAAGTATGTGCTTATATTAGCAAACCTAGGTTATTGAAGTATGTTCTGCACTTAAAGCAGGAGGTGGTAAGGTTTGTGATGATTCTTAATTCCTGTTAGAGTTTGTTCCATAGGCTGACTGGAGCCTCCAGGGTCCCTTTTTGACAGGGCGTTCCAGTCAAAAAACGGATGCCTGGCAACCCTATTCTTACCGCTCATGGCTTGAGTCGGAGCTCCGTGTGGCTCCTAACCACCCTTCATATTGGATTAGTTACGTTAAGTGTTAGTTAATATTTCCTTGGTAATGCCCTCATCAAGGTTAAAACAGCATCTGTCATGTGAGGGGAGAGATCCCCGATAACAATCCCCATATACAGTGCTTGCTGAGCTTTGGTGAAGCCGACATCATTCACAAAACGCACTGTTCAGCACTTACTTCAAGAGGCCATGCAGCCTCCTTGGTATTTTTCCCTGAGTCATGAATCATCCTGAAGACAAGTGTTCTCCAGGTCATTGGTCCGCAGAATTCAGCTGATGCTGGCTTCTACCCAGGACATCTTGTAGTACTTATGGCACCTTCAGTCATCGGGCCTTGTGCTTAGCTCACTGAGTGCGCATCTGGTGTCAATATCAGCATTTCATCCCCCCTCTTCTCTATTCTCCTAGTCCTAGCAGCTTTGATGGGACCTCCATTTGAGCCCCTGGCATCTTGTCCCTTTCTGCTTGTGTCTCAGAAGACTGCATTCCCAATAGCAATAACATCCACATGGAAACTATGTGAGTTGCAGGCTCTGATGGCACAGCCACTTCATACACAATTCTCCAAAGACAAAATAACTTTACAACCACACCCAAAATTTTGTCTAACATTTCATTTGAACCAGGCAGTATATTTACCTGTTTTCTTTCCTTGGATGCATTCATCCCTGGAGGAGCAGCAGCTCCATATATTAGATGTCAGGCAATGTCTAGCCTTCTGTCTGGACAGGACTAACCTGTTTTGTGCATTGCCTCGAGTGTTTGTGTCATATGCAGATTGTAGGGAGGGGCAAGCGGTCTATTCACAGACAATCTCAAAATGGATAAAATCTTGTATCAAGACTGCATATGAAATAGCTTCGGCTATACCTGATCAGGGGGTGTGAGCTCATTCGATGAGAGTGCAAGCAACGCTAATAGCATTCCTCAGTGATGTCTCAATATTGGACATTTGCAGGGCTGCTATATGGTCATCGATACATATGTTTGTGAACCATTATGCCATTACTGAACCATCCAGAGTGGATGTAAGTTTTAGTAGGGGAGTCCTGCAATCTTTGTTTTGGTAGACTCCAAGTCCCTCCCCCTGCTTGTGAGTCACCTAAGTGGAATAAACAGCTGCATCTACTTGAAGAAGAAATGGTTACTTACTGTAATTGTGGTTCTTCGAGATGTGATGCAGATATTTATTCCATGACCCACCCTCCGTCCCCTCTACATCAGAGTCTACTCTCTGGCCGTTTGGTGTGAAGGAACTGAGGGGGGTTGAGGCAGCACCATCTCACATAGCTGTGGGGGCTTTGAGCATGAGGTGTGAGCACTGCCTCCTACTGCGAGGCAAAATTGGGTGCGCACACACACCTAAATGCAATACACGTCTGCATCATATCTTGAAGAACCACATTTACAGAAATTAACATTTTCTTCTTGTGGGTTGACAACTTCATGCCCAGGTAAATAGCACTGCTGTTGTCCAGCCAGGTGATGACAAATGTCTGTATAACTGACACCAGATCACCCTCCTCCAGGACCAGGCAGACTCTCCTGGCCAACTGTAGATAAAAGGATGTGTTATTTGAAAACGATGCTACGTAAGAGCTTTGCAGCAATGAGAAATCCAAGAGTAGTCCTAGATTGTGAGCTGAATTGGCCAGTTGTGGTTGTGCACCTTCAGTCAACAGAAAATGCAACATGGTTGCATATTTATCAAAGCACTTTCCTCTACCAGTCACCACAAACTGCACTTTGCTCAGGTTCAACTTTAACAAGCTATTTTTTTTAACGCAAGAGGTACTCTTGTCTCAGCACCAAGCCAGCACACTGACGCTAGTATGGTTGTATGTGGTGAAGGTTAAGAAGAGCTGTGTGTCATCTGCATACCATTTACACAAGTCTGTGTTGTCTCACTAGTTCTTCTGTTGGATGCATGTAGATGTTGAATGGAGAGACTTCTTAAGTGAGATGTTTGGTGGTGGAAGTACACGTTCCTCATCACTACCTTTTGTGTGCAGGAGCAGCCCTAACCAGTTTGCCCATTAGTGCAAAAAAACATTTTCAGCGCCCACCAATCCCTAAGCAGCGGAGCAAAAAATCATTTTTAAAAAGTGCGCAGCTGGCCAAGCAGCAGAGCAAAAGTGGGCAGACTAGTGGCAGAGCAATCTGGCACCCCCTAGATGATTCACCCAAGGCACATGCCCCGTTCACCAGCCCCTAGAACCTGCCCTGTTTGTGTGTGTCAGTCCCAAAAGGACTCTCACCCACATTTGGCTGCATTTTACTGTTCCCCTGGACTCCTGCCATCTCCCTCAGATAAGACGGCAGTATCTCATGGTCAGTTGAGTTGACTGTTGCAGTAACGTCCAGAAATACAAGAATTGATGTTTGTCCTCTAATCCATTGACATCAAAGTATCATCCATCAGCACCACTAATGCTGCTTCCATTCTTTGTCCTGGCCTGAATCCAGATTGTGCCAGGTCTAGGATATATGCTATAGCTAAATGATCTTGAAAGCAGTTTTTTGCCAACTTCTCTATGATCTTGCTCAGGAGAGGGAGGTTTCAAATTGGGCAGTAATTAGCCAGGAGGGTATCTTAAATGTTGGTTAGATTATTATATTTGTATGATCTAGCTTAAACCTTGTTATGGGTTCATTAAAAACCTCACTGAAATTTGTGTGTGATTGCCTCTTTCACATCACATATTTGTGAGACTGTTAACAACCCATACCTAAAACAAGGCCTAATAGAGCTGTGGATTTCATGGGTGGAGCGGTTTGGCTGAGTATTGTCATGTGTCTGTGAGGAAGAGGGAGGCAAAACACACAGAAACTGAAAACAGACATGAACAGAGAGAGCGACAGAGGCAAAAAGCAAGCAAGCCAAGCAGTAGCCCGTGAGCACAATAGGACTCTAGAAAAAGCTACTTGTGGCACCTTAGAGACTAACAAATTTGTTAGTCTCTAAGGTGCCACAAGTACTCCTGTTCTTTTTGCGGATACAGACTAACACGGCTGCTACTCTGAAACCTAGAAAAAGCTAGAGAGCGAGCTTTGGGATCTGGTGTTGGATAAAGAGGCTTGGGGCTATAAACTAGGACTCTGCTTCTTTTGTTCTTGGTTCCTCTTAAGTTCAGAGAAGCAGGGCTTTGTATATTCCTTGTAAATAAACAAGATTGTATCAAAGAAAATATCAGACTCCATCAATTCCTACTTCTGACGGGAACATTTTCAGGGCCCTGAAACTGGATTATATGGTTGGGTCGGAAAGAACCAACAATTGTTTGAAGGAAGAAGGGACGTTTCCTTCACTAAATGGGACACTGGATTCTTTCACTCTTTTTTCTCAACCAGGAAATGCATGGGTTAGATTCACAAGTCTTTGGACGAGTCTCCTTCAGATTGCTTGATTCTTGTGAAGACCATGGGCTGAACTGAAGGAATAATGCAGGGTATTTATTGATTAATATAGGACAATACCCATGTGACAATTATGTAGTCATTGGCATTATTGACTTGGCTGTAGGCTGCAAAATGTGGTATCAGCCAAATTTACAAGGTAAAATAGATAATACAAACATGTATCTATGGTTTCATCCTGTTATGATGTAGAGAATTAATGTTAGGTGTGAAAACATTAACATTTTTAGTGAGGGAAACTTTCATAGACACAAATGGGAGTTTGGAGCTTAATTCCCATTTGTGCCTTTGAATATCTACCTTATCATTGATATCCGTTCCCAGATATTTTTCCTTCAAAACCTTTTTCTTCTTCCCAGGTTCTACACATACAGCATGCTATGTTGTCTTAAGAAAATTAATTTAAAAAATCCAGAATGGAAACATATTTGTGCAAACAAATGTTTAGTTGTGACAATGTAATGGGTACACATATTTGGTTGCCATTAAAATATAATAAAAAAGCCAAATCACCATTAAACAAGGTTCAACCGAATGCAATTTTGTTTATATACTTTGTTACCCTGGGCTTGAGCGTTGTTGTTCAGAATGATTAAACCAAGAAATGGAGTAGAACACACAACATCTGCCATCTTTATTTCTCCTTATCCAAATATAATATATTATAAATCGTATTACAAAGGTCAGTATTACTGATTTGGGAGCATTGATGCCACTGGGTCATAAAGCTGAAAGTTTAAGTCCCCTAACTAATTCTGTTATTGAAGAACAGTGTTAGGAGGGTAGGATATAGTATCAACAAAACTGCCACTGTGTCCTTCCAATAAGGTGCTAAATCAAGCTCTCTTTTGCCCACCTCTGGAAAATGCCCAGGGGGGTGTTAAAATACCTTTGGATCTTTCTTTAGGAGGAAAAACATAGTGGAAAACAGATGTACTAAACTGCATGTTCCTAGAGCACAAAAAGAGGGAGCAGCATAGGAAGAGGAGGGTGGGTGTCTAGATATTGGCTAGTATCAAGAGGTGCTAACTCTACAGCAACTACAACACTGAGCTGAAGATTAATAAATATTAGAAGTAACTGGGAGAAAGTTTACTTACCTGACATTTTAATAAAAAAAAAAAAAAAATCAAACCATAAAATTCACACAAAGCATGCCACAACTTTCTACTCTTTCTGTGTTTATGCTGTACATTTCCTCAGTTGGGTGTGTGTATATATTAATTGTGAAGTTCTTGGGACTGGGACCTTATCTTTCTCTGTCTGCCAAGCCCCAAGCACACTTTTAGTGCTATATAAGTTATAAATAATAGCTTATGTTTCCATATATGTGCACAGCCAACATATTACCAATATTTAACTCAGAGTGAAAAGCATTTTGAGATGCCTTAAGTATTAAAAGAGCAATATAGAAATATTGTCATAACAAACTAAATTGTTACTTAAAGTGCTGCGTGAATATTTAAATATTTATAGCAAGCTGCTTGTCCATGGCTGCTTTCAACTGCAGTGCTCCCCCACCCCAATGGTTGAATAGGTGTTATGGAGAGTCTGCCTCAGCTTTCCCTATGTTCAGACAACCACCATTTAGCCCTGTGTCTGGTAGTTCCTTGCTATGACTCTAGTCCTCCAACTGGATTGTTAGTAAGTAGTCTCTCTCCCTTCTTGGGAGGTAAACAGTCTAGTGATTCAGCAGGCCACTAATCATAGCAAAGGAGTGACAGTCTCCAGCCTCTT
Source organism: Terrapene triunguis (assembly GCF_002925995.2). Classification (NCBI taxonomy): domain Eukaryota; kingdom Metazoa; phylum Chordata; order Testudines; family Emydidae; genus Terrapene; species Terrapene triunguis. The sequence continues at coordinate 21,085,346 of NW_020664373.1, forward strand.
GGTGACTGCACCCCTTTGCTCTGCAGACTTTACTAACCCCTCTAGTGGGGTTGGTGGGGAACAATCCAGGGTTCCAATCCAGGGACCCTGCACAAGGCAGTCGAACTCAACTTTTCCCAAGCCTTTAGTACTTTTCTAGACCACTTCCTACCATGCCTCTCTAGCAGGCTGTTCCCCAGACTCATGCTCTGGGATCTTTTTCTGGAGGTCCAGCTACCTGGGTGGCTTCTCACCAGTCTTCTTGCTGAAGGAATCCCTGCTCTCAGTGGTTCCTCAACCTCTCTGGCAGCCACCCCTCCATTCTGGCCTGCAGCATTTCTATCTCCCCTGCTGTTGCAGGGCCACCAATCAGCCCCAGGTGAGGAAGCAGCTAGTCTCCTTGTTAACCCTTTAGCAGCTGGGAGAGCTGGAGTCTGTACACTCCATGACACTCCCATCTATCAACAGCTGACAACCCTGAAAAGATTCAGTTAGGCCCCATGTGCTTAATTTGAAACTCCCAATGGCACAAGTCTTGTGCTTCAAGTTAAGCATGTGCTGAAATGTTTATAGGTTCAGAGCCTTAATATAATTTTTTTCCATCTAGAATTCCAGCAGGATATGACTCACAAAATTTACATTATATCCTAGTTCCTAATGAGTCAGAAATATCAAGACCGATCTCGCTTGCAGATTTTTGGCAATACCATTTCCAGTTCGGGTTGAAATAAATGAGTTAAACCAAAGCAAAATATGTGGCCACATTTATTGTTATTAATTTGTGTTACCATAGCACATAGGAGCCTAGTCATGGACCAGGATCCCATTCAGCTAAGCCCTGTAGAAAAACAGAACAAAAAATACAATCCCTGTCCCAAGGGGGATATTGTTCTTATTGCTCTAGTACTTGTTACTCATAATTGATCTGAGCTAACTCAAAAAACCTGGTTTAAACCTGAACAAGAGTGTCGACAAAGCTTTTTTCACTGCTTTAAATAAATTGGTTTTAATATTGCAGCTTCAGTTCAATTCTCTTGTTCAGACAAGGTCACAGACTAATATCTTCCTCTTTCACATTGTTCTCAGGATGCTACATTCACTAAACTGTATCCCTATAATTGGCCCAAAAATCACAAGCTGTTTTACACAGAAATTCTTCATTGGAAAACTTAGGCTAAAGGGTCGCTTGCTAAAACAAATAGTGCGCTTATATGAACCAACTCTAAATAATCACCTTTACCATTTTCAGTGCTTCAAATTATGTTTCACTGCAATGTATCTTTCTGAATGTGCATTCTGAGGGTGTATGTTATATTCCTATTTAGAATAAAAATGTTTCAGTATAGGAGGTTATGATCAAATTGTTGGGTTTTCATCTAGGAAAGCAATTCCCTAATGACAAAAACAGGCTAAATTATGCCTTGGCTTCCTTCTTTGCACATACTAGGGATGAGATTCTGTATAGCACTTCTAAAAGTTCACAGCCCAGGGGGACAGGAGGCTATGGTGGCTTTAAGGGTATGTCTACACTGCAATCAGATACCTATGGCTGGCCTGGGCCAGCTGACTCAGGCTCACGGGCTCGGGCTAAGGGGCTGTTTAACTGCAGTGTAGACGTTCAGGCTCTGGGACCCTCCCATCTCACAGGGTCCTAGAACTCAGGCTCCAGCCTGAGCCTGAATGTCTATGCCGCAGTTAAACAGCCCCTTAGTCTGAGCCCCGCAAGCCCAACTCAGCCAGCACGGGCCAGCTGGAGGTGTCTAAATGCAGTGTAGACGTACCCTACGAGATCTGTGCGCTCTCCTGAGTCTGGAGTGCACTGAGAGTAAGAGAGGCCCCCAGCATCAATTAGACACTCTTGGGGGCCTGTCTAAATTATGGCAGTATTAATAACCTCTGCAGTGTCATATGCAGTGGCCCGTCTGTGACATGCCTCTCCAGGCACTAGCCCTGACATGACTCCTTCACAAGGGATTGTGATTGGATCCTCAGAAGGCAGCCTTACGAATGTCTTCCTCCCCGACTGCAGCTAGGACATTTAGGGCCCTCTTTATGTTGCTCCAGTCATTTATGTGGCTGTCCGTGCAAAATTTGGTCCCTGGTGTAACTTTCAGCCTCTATTAGCCGGTCTTTTAACAACCTTAAGAGCTATGTTTTTTTCTTGATAAATATTTGCATATCACAGGGATGATCACTATTGTCTCAAAAATAAAACCTGAATATTGAAGTTGTACACTGATTTATAATGTAGTTCTGACTTTTTAAGAAGAATTGTGCACTTTTTCTGTTTTTATTCTGGGCTGATTGGATGTCATATAGTTTGTTCAAGAGGAAGAATAAATGCTTTATCCTCTCCTTAGTCCTCGTGAAGCAGTCTCTCTTTCATGAGGATCAAGTTATATGTTTCCTGTTGGGTGGGGGATGCAGCATATGACACAAGTGAAAAGAACTTTTTTTCACTTCATCTTTAAGCTACTATTTTCCCCCTTTAACATGGAATATATATGGAGACATGCAGTATTTGGAAGACTGTATGTTCTGTTCAGTGAAATAAATGTATAACAACTAAAAATATTTACAACTGATCATGATATTCAGTATTGTGGTAAACTTATGCACACACACCATGTGCTGTCCCTGAAAAAATGTGGCCAATTTGTGGTTTCTGAAAGACCACAGCATGGTGAAAAATCATAAAAGCCAAACATGTGCATTTGTCAGACCTTGCAAGGATTTTTAGATTTTTTTTAAAAACTGTGGTGTGTGGGGGGAGGAATTAGGACTATTTTCATAAAGGACTTGCCATATCAGATCAGACCTTTGGTTTATTTAGTCTCTATCCTGCCTCTGGTAGCAACCAATACCTAATGATTCATTAGGTATTGGTTGCTACCACAAAGCTAGTTATATATACACTATACGTGGATTAGAAGAATTCCCTTCTGACTTTCAGAGGCAATCAGTTTATACTCTGAAGCATGAGATTTGATTACCCTTATCTTAGTTTGCATAGCTACAAAAGTTATTAGGAGTACAATACAATTATCTAACACTTTTAAAAAGCAAACCACGGTATTTAACTCTATGACCTCCAGTGGCAGAAAATTCCACAGATTGACTAATAATATTCTTGTTTCTTTATCTCAAATGTACTGCTCTGTAATATCAAGTGTCCAGTTTATCCTGTGTTATATAGAACAAATAGTAAGGAAGTTTTCTGTATGCCCCTTTCATAATTGTGACTATCTAAACCAAGTGCCCACAACTATTCCCCTCTCAGGCTTAAACTAGCTTTCACAATCTGTTATATAATACTTATACCATGTCCCTACTTATGGAAGATGGTACCATAAGGAGTGGCACAACACCCTGAACTATGCACGCAGAACTTCATCTATTGGGACAGGTTTGCAGTGCAGCAGCTGTGCTGGCAGGAAAGTTGCTGGCTATGTGCATTTAGGGGTGCCTTTCTTATGAGATCTCCAAGATCCCATGGGGTTAGGAGGGGATGTGGTTCTCCAAATCCTATCCCCCCAAATGAACTATGCAAGGGAAATTCTACAAGGGGAGCCTGAGAAAACTTTTCTTCCCTTTTGGCCCATTGCCATCATTTTGTGGAATGCAGGATGGTAGAGGATCTTGAGTTAAATATTCAACCTCGATGAAGTGCTTTGGTTTAAAATGGTTTCATAATGTGTATACAAGTGAAATCCTCAGAGTTTTGCCATTGACACTTCAACAAGGCCTGGATTTCACCATGCCTATTTGTGAGTGTTACTTTTAAATCACAGCACATTTATTTTCCACATAACACCATAATCTACAAATTCTCACTGGTTTTATGCCCATTTGTCTTAAAAAATTTAGCATAAGTTTCTATACAGGCATATACAGTATATACTATTGCCTTTCTCTACAAGAGAAAGCTATTATTTATGCTTTGCATTCTGGACAGAAATTATGCTGGTTACAAACAGGCATCTTATTAAATCTACATATATAAGACAGGACATATGTTTACAGCCCTATAATTGTCAAGGCCCTTTAATGTAATTAAATAACGTCAGGTTAGATTGAACATCATCTCAAACCCCAATCATGGCATCTTTGCATCAGAGTTTTTGTTACTGGGGACCTTGCACAAAGTTAATATTGGCCAGTATAGCTAATATACCTAGACCTCTTGGGGTTATCATGAGACTGCGTTGGAACAGGTGAACTCATTTAGTCACTGGGGCAGAACAACTGCACACAGAGTGCAAATTAATTTTATCTAGAAAAGCAATTAAATAATCTGAATCAATTATTTTATCTTAATAAACAAAACATTTTTTCTACTGTTTAAAGATTTGGAAATAAATATATCTTGTAAGTAAAAATAAGTGTATGTTATCTGTGGAAAACATGTCTGCATAGTTGAGCCTCAGAAGCAGGATTTCTGTAGACGGCACTCAAAGAAAGTGAAATAAGTACAGTAAATATCAGCCTAACAATAGTGGATAAGATTTTCAAAAGTATTTAAGGGAGTTAGGCACCCAACTCCCATTGGATTTCAACTCTTGTAGGTGCCTTTGAAAATCCCAGTCTTAAAGCCATCATCAATTTTTTCTTAAAAATTCAAACACTGTTAATATTCTCCCCTCTTGCAAACTACAACAGAAAAAAAAATATGAGGTGTTACTCAAAATATGGATTGTTGGCTGAGCTTTCAAGGCTCTAACACTCAACTAGGTGGCATTTCTCTGGTTGTTTACAATGTGATAACTTTGGAGCACTGTGTCTGATCAATTCCAAAATTTGAGGGAAAGTTCTAAGCATCAGTGGGCAGAACCCTATTGATTTTGGTGAAAATTTGAAAACCAGTAAGGGAGAAATGTGGGACACATGGAGCCCCTGGCATCTGCTTAGCAGAGCCATAACTTCTACTGCCTCTGTAATTCTCTCTAGATCAAATAACTGGTTGAAGGCAGAAATTAACATATTGCAGCATAATGATATGCCTCACTTTAGCTTGCCTGTGTTCCAATTGATCTTAAAATATTAACACCCAGAAAGGAAAGAAAAGGAAAGGAGAACAATGTTGGGGGTCAGAGGGTAAAGGGCAAACATGGGGGAAGGGGATGTACACAGAGCCCCTGCTATGGAGGGAGAATAGGTGATCCTGGCATTGGAGCAACACAAAATCCCTAGCCTGGGTGGGAAGAAGGGAGCACACACAGAGCCCTTGGTATGGAGGCATGGGGAGAATGGAGGACATGGGGCACACATGGAGCCCTTGGCATGGGGCAGGGCCGGCTCCAGCTTTTCTGCCGCCCCAAGCAGGAAAAAAAAAAAAAAAAAAAGAAGAGCGACGGCACTTCGGCGGCAGCTCAATCGCGCTGCTTCTTCTGCGGCAGTTCGGCGGCGGGTCCTCCCTCTCTTCCTCTTTGGCGCCATGAGCCCCTGGCATGAGGGAGGGAGTGGAGGAAGGTGAAGCAAGTGCCTGAAATAGAGGGGGATGGGAGGTGGCACACATGAAGCTTGTGGGGAAGGGGGAAACAGGTGGATGGAAAGAGCCCTTGCAATAAGCTTGGCCTACAGAAGCATCAAAATGTGCACCCCCAGTGTACACAGGAAAAACTTCCTGCACTGAAGAGCTTACAAATCTAAGTGCTTGCTCTAAAGCCTATTGAAGTCAAATGCAAAGACTCCCATTGACTTCAATGTAATTTGAATCAGGCTCTAAATAGAAAATGAAGCTGGAGACTAAAATGCCACACACACGCACGCACGCGCACGCACGCACACACACACACACTAAAGTAATTGACTGAGCAGGAGAGTTTAGTACACATCATCTTCCTTCCACTATTTATTTTTGTTAGTTTCTTGTTTAAGACTTCCTGTCTTCTTTTTATTTATTTGTTAGAGCTCTTCTGAGAGAAGGACTGAAGTTTCTAGGTGTTTTAGAAGATGTGTTTTTTAACATCAAGAGGATGAAGGAGGATGGGGAAAAGGAGAGGAGATAAACGAGCCTCGTTCTGTTATTTTAACGTCTGCATTAACAGGAATTCAATTGCACTAGAAAATGCAGCAATTTCAGATCTCTTCTTGCTTCAAGTGCAGAATTATAATAAATGTACTAGCTGTTACACCTGAACACCAAGAGCAATCTAAACCTTCAGAATGAGAGCATTCCTTGGCTTTCTGAACAATGTAATATTGTCATCAACAAATTCATATATTCTGTGCAACATTTCTTTTCAGAATTTTTATATATATATACACACACACACACACACACACACTCAAAATTTCTTTTTTTGAAAACTTTCATACTGTTGAGGGGATTTTTACCTCCTTATTTCTGTCTTGTCTCCCTGTTTTGATGTTTAAGCACAGTTTTATATATTTCCATTTTATTTCACAAGCTAGAGCAACATTTAGTTGGAGAAAAATTCTCCCTCACTGCATAGGGAACATATGCCGATAACTATAACTGACATTAACAGGCTCTGCCTATATAAATCCTTCATATAGTACTTTGATGGGAGAACAGACTCCCTGTGGAGCGTAAAGTTCAATTAATTCCTACAAAATGAAAAAGAACAGCAACATTTTCTATGATCAAGTAAGCAAGAATATCAATATTTCTCAATAATATTTTTTCTATCCCTTGGCACCTTCTTCCTTGAAGATCTCAATAAAAATTCCAAAGAGAGAGTACAGTCCATACTATGGCTACACTATATGATTGTGGCCTAACCCTCAGATTTGAAACCACCAACTCATTGAAACATGACAGAAGCCTCTCAAATCTTTGTTCTTCCAGGATGTGTGGAACCCTCAGATGAGACCCTAAAAACCACCTTGTTTGCCCTGGAACGTTTCATAAAAAGTAGGTTTTGTTCCTCTATTCCTGGGGTTCTCAAACTTCATTGCACCGTGACCCCCTTCTGACAACAAAAATTACTTCATGACCCCATGAGTGGGGGTTGAAGCCAAAGCTGGAGAGCTTCATCCCTGGACTGCGGGGCTCAAGTTACAGTCCCCCTGCCTGGGGCTGAAGCCTTTGAGCTTCAGCTTTGCCCCCCCCCCTGCCCGGGGCAATAGAGCTCAGGCTCAATTTACCCTTTCTCCCTCTTGCCACTGTTGTGAAACACTGGGTAGGTGCTGGCCTGGAGAGGAGGCTCAGGGGAAAGGGTGCTTCCTGCCTAAAGGTGGGGAGTGTCGGCAAAGGGATTGGAGTCAGCAGTGGGGGATGCCTAGGTACCCTCTTACAGTAATAAACACATTTTGTTGTTACTGAGCTCATGCCAGTGTTATCATTCCAGGGAATCTGCCTGCTAGATTTTCAGCTAGAGTAAATAGTGGTACTTTCAGTGAAGTTATGTGATTTATACCAGTTGAGCATCTAGCCCATGGCTTGTAAAAGTGCTTTGGAATTCCTTAGGATAAAGAAGAGACAAGGTGGGGGAAGTACTGTCTTTTATTGGACCAACTTTTCTTGGTGAAAGAGACAAGCTTTTGCGCTTACACGGAGCTCTTCTTCAGGTCTGGAACAGAATAAAGAAGTCCTCTATACATTTAAATTACGTATACCTACTATAACTCATAATTTATACAGTCTCAACTCTACTGTATTTCCTTACCTTTTGTATTTGTCTCCATCTCTTTAAATACTAAAACAATTTACTGTCAACAGTTCTGGTGTTCTTTAATGAAATGTTAATAACTAAGAGTATAAATTAAAAATCACACTGGAAATTCCTGATAAATGGAGAGAATTAGTTTTCTTCCTCAGTTATGTGATTCCCTATCCCCACTTCATGTCATGTACATTTGAGATAATTGTGTGATTATACAGTGGCATTTCTCTTTTCTGCTTGGCTAATGTCATGACTTACGGTACTGTGAACTGTTCAGTAAATTTCACTCTTTGTTTTTAAACAAACTAATCTTTTTTTAAACAAAAAATCCCACACTCTTACAGCATGCTCATATCATGCCATATAAAAACACAGTTAAAAATACAACTAAGAACTATTGACAACATGTAAATATACAGCACTGCTCCAGAACATTAAATAGGAAACAAATCCATCCAGTAAGAAGATCCACCTCCTCCTGAAATGAATTCTTTCCAGTAGTGTTCTGTGTTCAATAGTGTTCTGTTCAGTTATGTAATTGCACATGGGTCATCTGAATTCGTCACCATAAACAAGCACTGACCAATCTCAAGTGTTCCCAGGGCACCTTATGTGGTTACACCCTTCATATAAATTTACAGAAATCAACTTCTCCCTTCCTAAAACAAGCATAAACAAGAGTGCAGGTCCACAGATGCAGAGGAAAAGGCACCCAGTTCTGTTCCCTTGCTGGCAGGTGAAAAATACAGTTCAGCCCCCTTCCTTGACAAGTCAACAGGGGAAGACTTTGACAGTTCAATCCTCACTTCAGCAGTGAGGAAAAATGAATTAGTTTTCTTTCTCAGTTAAAGTCATAAATAAACTTGGCAGAACTAGATATTTATTTTTGATAATATGGATGGATGGATATCAATGTTTATTTTTAACAATTTTTTAAATTGAGTTACAGTTTCACAGTTGCTCAGAATTATGGGGCTTAAGCACTTTTTAGATTTTTATTTATTTAAATTTTCATAGTTGCAGGAAATTATGGGAGGGTCAGAAAATAATTACAGTAGATGTTGAGATTCAAAAAGTTAAAGCTTACTAACTGTTAAAACACATTGTCAGCATCACATCAAAATATGCAAAGTAAACATCCTAAATCACACTCTAATAAGCAATTTTTCTCTCAATTTCTCTCATAAATCTCAAGCAATTTTTCTTACATTGCCTATCTGTAAATTTTGATTATCATCAATAGAAATATTTGTCAGTTTGTGTGCGTATGGTGAAATCAACATTCATTGACATTGACTGACAAAAATCTAAACCTTCCAAGCTTACCTATAAACCATTCAGTTCTCTCTCATCCTACCTTCTCACCAGGCAAGAATAAATAACCCAAGGCCCCATATTGACTAGGCCAAATACATACTGCAGTTTCTCAACAGGGGGAAACAAAGAAAAGAAATCCCCTTTGGGCCATGGGAAATTAAACAGTCACAGTTCCCCTCTAGCAGAATAAAATATACCAAACAGAAGCTTGATCCCTTTACTTTAGTACGCTCATGTCACAAGTCCTCTTAGTCCAATGCACGAGCAAGGCCAATCCTACTCACCAGGCTGAGAGACAGAACACTCTACCTAATTTCCTCTTCTAAGGGCCAGATTCTCTCTTCTTTACATTGAAGAAGTTTAATCTTCCCTTTCTGATTGCATGAAAAGCACAGCAGCACATTTGTAATTGTATTTCAAGGAGCTACATGATTCTCTGGTGAGCAGAGAAGAGTTTGTAATTAAATATGCCACCTTGTTTGATGTTCTTTTCTCTGTTTTTGCAATAACCAGACATATTTATAATTTTTTAAACTCTCTGTGTACCACAACAAATTGCTAAAGTCATGAAAACATGTAACTTTAAATTAATCTATATCATGTTGCTGATCTAGATGAACTCTGCAGAAGATTGATCTAATGCTTAGCTACTTTTTTGATGCAATGATGATAAAAGGTTCATGGTGGATTGTCCAAATGTGTCCTCATTTTTTATTTTCTTCATCCAACTATATGCCACTATGAAGTTTGCTTAAAACTACAAAATTCACATGCACTGTACAGGTGTAACAAATCAATCACCGCTATTTTCTTGAGAAGCCACATGATCAACACTGATTTAAAATAAGAAAAAGAAAGAAAATAGCACAAACACCTTTTAGTTCTTCCTAGCAACATTTTGCATTGACACATAATTTAATCTATTGCAAACTAGCAATCCAGAGATTTTTGGTAGAAGAAAAACTAAGTGCTGATCTGATAAAATAATCCACAATATAAGAACATTCAACATGAGAAATAGGAAATTAGTTAATCCATTCAACACTTAGTCTTTTTTATTCATTTTAAAACATGACTTTGTATTAGTTACTATTGGCTACTGAGATTTAAAATTATTAAAGTGCAAAATAAGATATCTGAAGGTGCTGTGGTTGTAGTTTATACAATGCCCAAGAAGAGGGTCTATATGAAGCATTTTATTTGAGGCCTTTCCACATTGGTAATAAAATAAATGATTGGTGAAGTAATGAACCAGTTAATCAGCTGAGTAAATTTGGAGGAAGGGTAATAAATAGCCTGGCATTTAAGTGTTTATAGTAATCACAGTTTGAGAGCTACAGCTGCAACAAGTCTATATGATAAACAGTGGATAATCTGTAAAAGACTAGGAACAAATCTAATACTGTGTGGGGTAATAAGAGAACAAGTCCCACAGAAGGGGCCTGCAAACTTCTAGCTTTTACTCTAAAGTAATTCAAAGTTTGTAATTTATAGTTCTGTAAGTTTGTAGGGTAAAAAATACAGCAGTTATAAACCTGAACACACTTATTAGAATATCAATTAAAGAGGCGAGCTTTTATGAGGAATCAAATCAGTTCTATTTAACTAGAGTTGGGTTTAAATTTTAATAGAAGAGTCAAGTTTTTTGGTCAAATTTCAACTTAGAGGAAGCTTGTGATATTTGCCAAGGTTCTCAAAACTATGGTGATGATCTTAGTTCAAGGTGTGAAACGATGAAACTTGAAACGATGATTTTCTAGTTAAAGACAAATTTACAAATAGCAGGTACCTTCAAAAGTTTATCCTTCCAAAACCCTGGATTTTTGGGAAACAAAAACCTTGGATTTTTTCCCCCCTGCCCAGTATCTACAATGTTTTTTAAAATGGGAACTTCACATGTGCAGTGGTTATAGAATTCCTGGTTCTCCGGAGTTACCAGAGAGGAGGACCAGGACGTGTTGCTACAGGGAGCTTAATAAACATAAGAACTTGCTGGTTAAGGAGTTCTGTAGTTGCTGCTTAAAACATGGCTCTTGGCATTTATGTCCTCACTCTACAACCCATCTCTCACAGTGTGCATAAAATTAATACTAAATTTTTTTTGGAAACTACATTTTTGGAAAAAATTTACACTCAAAATGACCGCCCTGCACCTTTAAATGGGGGGTGGGGTGGGGTGGGGGTTGGCTGGTCTGGCCGAGTGAAGGGAATAGTGCTTTATGGCTGGGGGGAAGAGGAGGGGAGATGAAAATGGCCGCAAAGGGGGCAGAGTGGTTGCTGACTCATCCCCTGGGAATGCAGGGTTTGAAAAGGAGCAGTGCAGTCCCGGGAGCCTTCCTTTTTACACAGACCAAGGCTGAGGCAAGACCCACCCTCCCTCCCTTTTAGGTGGTAAAATACCAGGTTTGGTCAACACCTGTTGTGGGCATTACACTAGCCGCCCCTTTTTTATGAGGGGCTAGGAAGTAATTTTTCCCTTTCCACCATATTGGCCTGGGTGCAGTTGGGGGGTTTTCACCTTCGCTCTGTTCATGTATGTCATGTCGGCTGGTAGGCCATATGTCACAACTCATTATTTAAGTGTAGGGTGGATGTCCTATGCAGGGACTACATAGGAAAGGTATACAGTGACCGGATAAATGGCTTGGAAAAGGACTTAAGAAAAGGTGCTCATTAAAGGAACGAATGGGGGGGTTGGTTGGGGACTCCTATGATTGGTACAGCAGGGAGCCAACCCCCCATTCTTATAGCCCACCTTAACCCTCCTACAAGGTGCGGGTGGATGGTAAGGTCCTAGGTATGGATTTGCTGGAGGGACCTGGATGGAAAAAGAGGAGCAGCTGGTAAAAGCCCCCCGGTAATTATGGAATAAACATGGGAGGTTACCTGCACTGTACACTGTTATCTGCCGGGTATCCCTGACATCTAATAATAAAGTTGTGGCCTGATTAAACCCATGTCAAATGTCTCCTGTCCTGCTCGCATGCCCGTGGCACTAGTTAACAGCTGATTTATATTCAGATTGTGCTGTTGTTGGTAAGTGAAATTTTTAGATGAATTACAGTAAAGAATGCATTTGTAACATTGCAATGTAGACTCTTTTTCCAGTATTTTTTATAAACTTCCCATTTTCTTTTTTGTTCGGTGCTTCAAAGCCACTTTCCTACTGGAGGATTTGCAAAAAGAATTGATTTAATTATTAAATCAGTTAATGTTTTAACTAGATTAATTATCATTTAATGGTAGGGGTTGCAGGGAGTTTTTGCAATGATTGTTCAACTCTCTGTATTTTTAATAATATATATTAAATTCTTTATAAAGACAGAGTATTAAGTAAAGAACAACACTTTTTAGCAGATTTAAACGTCATGGTCTCAGAGTCACTATTTAACATATTTGCTACATATAGGCAAACTTCAAAAGATTGTGGTTTTAATAAAAGTGAAAATGAGTCCACTGAAAACCACTAGAGAGAGAATACTATGAATAGCTGAGTACGGTAAATTATGCAGTCCTCACTGAAACCACAATAAAAATATAAATTAAAATTGGATACAAGAACTTATTCCTGAAAGGTGGTATAATATTGCAGTGATGTTTCAGATTCATTCAGATTATCTGCATACTTAGAGAATGTAAAAGTGTTTTCAGCAATAATAATATTGCTCATCTATAGTGTTGAAGAAAGTTAAACATTTCTTTCAATTATTGAAAGCAACTTCCCTTGCTAATTTATTCCCCACTCATTATATAGGAGTGTCCTTCATGCTTCTTTTATTCTGAATTTAATAGTTTAGAGAGCAAGGAAAACATGTTTAGAGAGCAAAACATTTGTTTTATATACCTATTAAACAAATAATGATAGTCCATTAATCTGAGATTTAGTCACTGTGGCCTTGACGACTGCAGTTGAAAAAGACAAACATCCTATTCATTTAACGAACACACTAATCTATCACAAGAAAGATCCTATATTGTATACCACACATTTTATTTGTGTGGTATACCAATATTTTTCTTTAATAATAGATTGCAATTAGATTTCGTGTTGATGACTAGGGTCAGAGTACATTGTCCAAAGGCCTAATCGTAATGACAAATATATATTTATATAAACAAGATAAACAACCTTTTTCCAACAAATCATATTGTAATTTCTCTTCTGTTCATGTAATTTTGGTGTTTTATTCATAAATTTCCAATTATTCACAATAGGATTTAAATTCTACACCTGGGAACTATAGCCTTCAAAACGATGCATCCCAGTTACACAGCCATTTGGGTAGGAATCCATTTGATGTTATTACCAAATATTAGATTGTATTTTCTTAGGCTGCACAAGGATTAATGTTTGCAATGTTGTTGTAGCAATGCTGGTCCCAGGATATAAGAGACACAAGGTAAGGGACAAGCTTTCGAGCTTCGTAATCTCATGTATTTAAAACCCTACTGGTAATTTAGCTTACAAATGACAGATATTACAGCGGTATGTATAAAGGACTGCCTGAAAAAAAAAATCATTGACCTAGTCAGTTCAGTAATTGTAATTTTTGGTCATTTTATGGATACCTATATGGAGCCCTGTGGTAGAGCTGAGTCCCATTGAAAACAGTTGGGCTCCACCTGGGAGCAGGTGTCCACTCACACAGAGTTCAGTGCAGGATTATGGCCTGTGTTTTAATGTATTCTAGAGTATATACTCATGTTTCCTGTAGCTCAACTGAAATAAGCATTCAAAAACCAAGTTGGAGCACACAAAAAATTGCAGATAAAAATAGCTACATAATGGATTGAAAAGAAGGTTGTTGGGTGTTGTTTTTTTTAAAATTTGTAATTACAGATTTCAAAACTACTGATTACTCCTAGATTTTTTTAGTATAATATACATATACAGCCCAACACACACTCACACACACACACACACACACACACTTTATACAGCTCCATTTGATCTGGATGATTATACAGCTTCCAGAGACATTTCGTATCTTTCATATAGGGAATTAAAGCTATAACCAGTAAAATCTTTCAAACTGGTGGAATTTTTGAAGGAAGGGCATATACTATGTATGTTTGTGTACAGACAGAACACACATGATTCTGTTGTGTAGTATAAAGACTTTATTGGCATTAGTTTACAATCATGCAGGTATCCCAAACAAACACCAATAAAATGTTTATACCACACCACGCGGAGTTCCACAAGTTAGAACAAGAATATCATCTTCATATATATGCAGTGTGTTCTTTTTTACATCTGTATTTATCTGTTTAAATCTAAATAGCCACCCAGCTTGCTGGAGAGGGAAAAACTGAAATTATTTTTTTAAATGACTGCCCTGAACAAACATCCTGATGTCAGGCTTCTGATGTAGCTCTCAGTAACTTTAACGGGGCTTGTTCATGCACATACAAGAACAAAATATGTCTCCCCAAAAGGGGGCTTCCTCCCCCCACACCATTTTTTGGCCAACTAATTCCCTAATTTCCAGGACCTCCTTTAAATAAATAATTATGGTGAATAGTCCAACATGTTTTGGTACATTAGCAGATACAGTGCTTTGTAATTTGCAATTTTAAAATGAAAATGAGTTTTAAAACTTCAGGATGACAAAAAGTTGCCTAATTATTTTCTTTTTATTAACCCAGGTTTAAGTGCCATTTATGCTGATTGCAACTTTAAAGACAATACTAAGTATATTGGCACTTAAATACCTATTAAAAGTTTAGAAAGACTTTTTCTCATAACATGTTAATTTAATGCTTTATTAGCTCACTTCATTTAAGGTTACCAAGAACAGAAATGATTTGAATAAAGTGTTGATCTAATTCCACTCCGTGATGGGACTTTATTTCTGCCTAGGAGGCAAAATCAGATGTTTGAATTTGGCAATAAAAGGAGAACACAGTGGTTGTATTCAAGCTTCAAGACCTGGAGAAAATCTATTTTATGGAACAGAGTTGCAGAAAGCCAGAAAATTATCACAATGTGATCTCCTGCAACTGTGGTATTGCACCATATTCAACACAATCATATATGGGCACAACAGCAAGATCCATAGTTCTTATCACATTGTAAATATTTTGTGGATTTCAGTTACTTCACCCAACAAATATTATTAAAGTAATTAGAGTACCGTCAATTTCCCTTTCTTCCTCTTCATCTCCTCTACTAGCTGTACAAAGGTAGGGGAAGCTTAGCAGCTCCTATTCTCTCCACTGTCTAGCTGGGAGAGCAGTGCCACAACTGAGATCTCCTTGCTGTGCTCATTCACATGTATCCAGTTACACAGTGTGATGGGGTGGACTGGCCCCACACTGGAGCAGAAGGGGTTAAAGCAGCGCTACCCTGCAGACAAGGGGAGTCCTATGGACTCTGGCCATTGGGCTGCACTTCCCTGCAGACAAGGGGAGTCCTACGGACTCTGGCGATTGGGTTACACGACCCCGAGGTGGGGAGTAACCCCCTTGGCTTTACCGCAGGGCTATCATGGCCTTGCCCCACCCCCAAGGTGATGGGGTGTACTGGCCCTGTGACACATGGGCATGGTCCTTTGATCATCATTCTGTCTACCTGGGACCCAAGAAGCGCTATGGAACCTGAGAGAAAATCATGCAAAAGCCTTGAATTGCCAACACTGCACAAGAAGTTTAATAAAATGTATATACTATGTTGTTGTAACAGGCTTCACATTGAGATGGGCCTGAACTAACCACCCATGTCTCAACTAATTACTGGAACAACTTACCAAGGGTTGCGGTAGATTCTCAATCACTGGCAATTTTTAAATCAAGATTGGATGCTTTTCTAAATGATCTGCTGTAGTTCAAACTGGAATGAATTCAGGGAAGCTTTACGGCCTGCGTTATGTAGGAGTTCAGACTAGAATATCACAAAGTTCCCTTCTGGCCTTATAATCTATGAATCCATGAAACTTTGAAGTGGGGAGAGTGATGTGAGAGCTTGAGGTTTGGGTACAATTCTAGCTTCATAGCTTGAGATAGAGAACTCTCTAAATTTTATTAAACTTGAACAGAAAAAAAAGAAAGGATAAGGCCTATTTACAGAAGAAAATTGCATCAATTTAAACAAACTGGTTTAGAAATTGATTTAAATAGGGCACACCCCTTCTGTGGACAATCTTGTTTTGATTAAAGAGTGCCTTGTATTGATAGCTTAAATTGATTTAAACTAAATTGTTACAAGGCTCTCTTAAACCAAAATAAGATTTTCCACACAAGGGGCTGCTCCAATTTAACTAAGTTCATTCAGTTTTCTCATGTACACAATAGTTAATAGACTGTGTCATGACTGGCAATGTAGTGTGGCAACAGTGACGCTAAAAGGCTTACCGCTATTTTCACTTCAATGGAAGCATGGCTGCACTGGAAATTAGCCATCTCTACACTGAAACAAAGTGCTGTTGTTATGCTGGAAGATAGTAATGGCTGCTATCAAGTGGGTCTTTGATATATAGACAATCAGACTAGGTTAAAGCTGATGGAAGTGCTAAGTACCTTTCTTTCAGACTGAATGGAAGCAGCAATACATGCCCTTTTTTGTAGGAATAGTTGAAAATGATAAAAGGCTACTGCCAAGGCACTGGGCTGCATGGTGAAGCTAAGCAGAAATAAGCCATGATGTCTGAGGGGTTTTCCAGGGATTGATTGCAAACACATGGCCTAGGGAATTGATTGGAGCTGTTTGTCTGTAGGTGTGAGAAGCAGAAAGCCAGTGACAAAAGCGAGAAGCAATCATAAGTGTGGCCTTGGGAGAAAGACAAGAGACAAAGCTTCTTTTGGATACTGTACTTGCTGGACAGGCAGACGTGGATTTCTGAGCAAGGAAATTGCCACCTACTGTTTGTTTTTACTGTGTTCAGAGAAACAGGAGTACGTGTATATTCTTTGTAAATAAATAGGATTACAACAAAGACCTAATTGACTCATTTTATTAATTTATCCTCCTGATGAAAATAATTCGGTTAGGCCCAAATATTGGCTAACTGGCTCAGCCAGAAGAGGCAACAGTATAATATACTAGAGCTTTAAAAAAAAAAATGAAAATTTTAGTTTTTATTCTGCTGAGGAAAATAGATCTGTTTTATTGTTTGCCCCATTTTTTCACTGGAAAAAAATATTTTGTTTTTGTTGTTTAAAGAAGTGAGAGAAAGTAAGCTTTTTCCTACATCAAAATAAAATGAAATTGTGTTTTGAACATTTTCATTGAAAAACTGAAAATTTCAAAAGAAGTCACGACTTTTTCTTTTTTCATAAGTGGTATTGGGTACAAATATTATGGGAGAATACCCTTTAGGCTGTACAGCCTCTACACTAAAGTCTGATTGGATTAAGCGCAAGACAAGCTTCCTTCACCACCACTTTATAGAGGTCAAACATTTGTACCTCCCATCTCTGTCTCCTGCTCAGCATAGTCTGCATGAAATCTAAAAACAAATTTAAAACCACATGGTTTTCTTAAGAATAAAGATAAAAAAACTAAAAAGTGGCATGCATGCCAGGGGTGCTGGAACAATTTGTATAGTGTGGGTGCTGAGAGCCACTGAACCAAACTGCAAACCCTGTATATAATGGAAACCATTTCAACCCAGGGGGTGCGGCAGCACCCTCAGCACCCCTACTTCCAGCACCTATGATACATACGGTATCAAATCATTCATGTTTCAAAAGATACCCTACACAAGCAAAATCTCTGCGGATACAATCAAGATGTAAAAGTTCCCTCAAGCTTCAGTCCTTTCCTGACCCCATGGTAGAGCCAGAGACCACCTTGGTTTCAGGTGTCTTGAGATATTCCTTTCTTTCTCTCTAGGATCCAAGTCCTCTATAGCTTGTCAACCCCTTTGATGTTAAAAGTGTGACAGTGTTTATTATCAAATCAGTCATGCAAGCCCGGGTTACATTAGCATTTGAACAATTGTGTGACCACAGATTACTTCTGGGGAAGTGGGATAATCTTTTCCCTAACCTCTTTTATGTTCAATTTTTTATTTGATATTGTGTAGAACACTGTTTCCCTGCTGTAAAGAAGTGGGATATTTATTTTCATCCGTATAATATCTTATTTCTTTAAGGCTTGTTAAAATACATCCGCATAATAGCTGTTTCTCAGCCAACAATTCTCCTCTCCTCACAATTATTCTCAAGGTGATTCTCTGATGTTTGAGAAAAATAAGAACATAAAAACTTCCATTCTGGGTCAGACCAATAGTCCATCTAGCCCAATATCTTGTCTCTGACTAGGGTTGCCCGCTTTCTACTTGCACAAAACCGAACACCTCTGCCCTGCCCCCTTCTCTGAGGCCCCACCCCCACTCACTCCATCCCCCTGTTGCTCGTTCTCCCCACCCTCACTCACTTGCTCATTTTCACCAGGCTGGCTCAGGGGGTTGGGGAGTGGGAGGGGGTACATGCTCTGGGCTGGGGGTGCAGGTTCCATGGTGGGGCTAGAAATGAAGGGTTCAGGGTGCAGGGGGTTGGGGTCCAGCTGGGGGTGTGGACTCTGATGTGAGGCCGGGGATGAGGGATTTGGGGTGCAGGAGGGGGCTCCAGGCTGGGGCTGAAGGGTTTGGCATGCAGGAGGGGGCTCTGGGTGGGGCAGGGGGTTGGGGTGTGGGGGGGAGGGGTGCGGGCTCTGGCTGGGGATGCGGGCTCTGGGGTGGAGCTGGGGATAAGGAGTTTAGGGTGCAGTAGGGTGATCCAGGCTGAGACAGAGGTTTGGAGGGCAGGAGGGGGATCAGGGATGGGGCAGGGGGTAAGGGCTTGGGCTGGGGGTGTGGGCTCTGGGGTAGGGATTGGGATGAGGGGTTTGGGCTCAGGAGAGTGCTCCAGGCTGGGATTGAGGGGTTTGGAGGCAGATCAGGCCTGGGGCAGGGGGTTGGGGCATAAGAAGGGGTCAGGGGTGCAGGCGCCAGGCAGCGCTTATCTCAAGCAGCTCCCGAAAGCAGTGGCATGTCCCCCCTCTGTCTCCTATGCAGAGGCGCAGCCAAGCATGGTCATGGTAACCAGTCAATGGGAGCTGTAGAGCCGGCACTTGGGGCGGGGACTTGTACACAGTCCCTGGCTGCCCCTATGTATAGGAGCTGGAAGGGGGACATGCCACTGCTTCCGGGAGCCGTGCAGAGCCACAGCAGGCAGGGAGCCTGCCTTAACCCCCTTGCGCCACCAAGAGGACTTTTAACTGCCCAGTCAGCGGTGCTGACCGGAGCCGCCAGGGTCCCTTTTTGACCGGGCATTCAGGTCAAATACCGGACACCTGGTAACCCTATCTCTCACAATGGCCAGAGGTTCAGGGGAAATATACAGAACAGGGTGATTTTGGAGAGAGACACCCATCTTGTCTTCCCTTCCCAGCTTCTGGTAGTCAAAGGTTTATGGTTGCCCTGAGCATGGGGTTACATCTCTGACCATCTTGGCTAATAGCCACTGATGGACCTATCCTCCATGAAATTATCTAGTTCTTTTTTTTTAATGCAGTTATACTTTTAGCTGTGGTGACGAAAAAAGGAAGGAGACAGAGCGCCAGGTTTCGGTAGCCGAAAAAAGCCTTCCAGGGACTTTTTACTGGGGTTTTTATTTTTTTATTTTTATGTTTACAGCACTTATGAGTGGTTGAATTTTTGCGCATAGGAGGAGCATACAGTGCACATTAACATGACTTAACAAACTCATATTTTGTGCACGTGAAAGCAAGCAGCGAGGGTGACAATTAGGTCAGCCAATAAGTTTTCTAATGGCAGGCGCTGGGGTGTAGGCCGCTTCGGCCTCGTAGCTACGGGCGCAGTGTGCCGCACCCATGGGCTGACGATTCGGGAGCTATGCGTCCCTACATTTAGCCAGCATAACCTCCCATGTGAATGAGTTCCACTGCTTAATTGTGCGCTGTGTGAAAAAATATTTCCTCTTGTTTGTATCCTCCTTTTGCTGCGTGTTAATTTCATTGGGTGACCTCTGATTTTTGTATTGTGGGAATGGGTAAATAACACATCTCTATTCACTTTTCCCAGGTCATTCATAATTGTATAAGACCTCTATCATACCCCCATCCCCCCCAGTGTTCTTCTCTAAGTTGAAGTCCTAATCATCATTTCAGCCTCTCCTCTTTTGGTATGTTAATTAACTATTTTTCAGTTAAAGTGTTACCTTGAAACCTGTTATTTAACAAGATATAGCTCTCATTTTTCATTAGTTCCTTTTTACCTTTATTTTTATGTTATATCAAATAGGAACTATTACAGAAAAGCTTGGTTTGTCTCTCACATACACAAGTAAAGGTCAGCTTATAAAAACAGTGATGTAGATGTCACCATACTTCTCTCTGTCTGAGTCTGCTTTATATCAAATACATAATAGACTTTGAACACCACTAAAGAGCAGCAAAAATGACTAATGTGGAGAAGGCAGACATGAGACAAGTAGAACAGAAGCATTAAACCCAAAGGGATGCTGGGAAGATACCTGACCTTTGATTTTGAATTATGCTTATGCAAAACAAACACCAGCATTACTTCCCAGCAAGCCATTAGCTAATTGCTATTTGTTGTCACAGTTTGAAGCTCCTGTAGTACTCAAAAGTGTAAAGTAAACAGTGTAGCAGAGTGGATGAAACCTCTGCATCATACCTAAATGAAGGTGAGCAGGAAAGTGATTTTGGTGAGCAGGAAAGTGACTTTGGTTCAGTTAAGTAGCACTCTCATATTTGCATGTTACCTCTGATGAATGGAAACAATAGTCACTTGAAAGTACCTCCAGTAGAGAGACAAATATTCTGATCATCTACATTTGCAATTATATCTTTACAGAGCAGTGCCATGCACAGCTATAGCAGCAGGGCAGATTCTGATAGGTGCTCAATACTTAAAATGCTCTTTCTTGTATCTTAACACATAATTTAAACTTTGAGAAGGGAGAAAGAGAAAGTGTGCGTGAGAAAGAGAGCAAGTAACTACACCAGGGCTTGCAGTTTTGGAGGCCCTGCTTTATTAGCACACTTTCCTAGGGTACACCCAAGCACCTTCCATATCCAGTGGTTCTCTAGGCCCCTGAACTGTAAAAGACAAAAAGCGAAAAGTGCCATTAAACCTTTTTGTCAGTGACATAAGGCTCAATTCTCCACTGCAGCTGAATAAAGCTCAGGCACTAACCTGAAGCTGCAGAGGGTCACCTTTTAGTTACACTGCTTCCAGAAGACCTTCCTAGACACAATTCCACCCCTCTCTTGAGCCCCTTTTTTGCCTCTGACACCTCCTCTCCCTGCATAAGCTGGGCAGCAGAGCTGTAACGGGGCAGGTAATGGATGGCACAGCAGGTGCACTAGCTTTACAGAGCTTCAGATTTCCTTTATGCTGGGGGTATTCTTTCAGGGAGAATCTCCAGCTGGTATAAATTCACTGTGTGCCACCTAAGCCATGCAAAGTGAATGTAGCAGATTACAAAATCTGATCCATAATCATTATCTTATTACTCCACTTTGCAACAATAATGTCACTGTGTTATTTACTAATATTCCACAGTAGTTAGCTTTAGCATTGTAATTGTCATAGAAGTTAATGTCCATTTGGTTTTCTCTCTTCCCAGCATACCTTAACTGACTGCTTCAAGGGCAATGAATTCAGAAAAGAATGATAGATTAAATGGCATTTTTAACCTCTAGCATGAATCTAATTAACAACCTTAACCGAAGAAGGTAAAACCCAGCTGTGAGTTGTCTGAATTACTTTTTCATACTTTCATACAATTAATTATCTACCTTTACATTAATATAACGTTAAGGTGTCAGTTTTAAATACCTAAAATAGAAAATGCAAAAATAATAGAAGTTAATGGAAGGGGTGTACCCTATCTGAGACCAGAATTCGGCCCATTGTATCTTTGCAACAGTAACTAGTAACAACACTGATCCTCCACTCTGTTATATCATAACTCAAGTTAACTTTGGTGGTGTCACACCACCATAAAACCTAACAGCAACAGAATGGAGAATGAAGCTCGTGACTTACAATGTGACTGATCTGAAGTACCCAGAACTTTCACTTTTGCATTTCCTGACTTTTTAATATTTTAAATTGTAACCTTAAGATATTAATATAAGATTTCATGTCTAACTCCTTCTTGTAAAAAATGGAAATTATATATTAATGTCCACACTAATTTCATGGCACATTTTCACTGTAGCATAATCTTATTTACACAATTCTAAATCTCTAGCGAGAATAACAAAGTTAAAACTCCACTTTCAGTATAAAACTAACATTAATATTAACTATGTTTTCCCATAGTTCATTAGAGTTACAATAAACATAATGGAATCTCCATAATGTCCATGTGCTAACCAGATTTTTTCTATGCTTAGATCTCCTTTTTTGTATGATAAGGTACCCTTCAGGTTAATCCTCAATGAGAACTAGCCATATACACATTCTCAATTTATTCAATTCAGCTGTTTTTGAATTACGGATGAGCAAAAAATCTCTAATATTTTTAAATCTGAAGAGGTATTTATAGGTCTAACAAAATTAAGATATATGCCTGAGTCACATATTTCAGTTATAGAAATTTGTTGGCCAATTACAGAAATTTTGGCCAACCAGGGAGTTCAGATCCAAAATTAGGGTTGTTTTCATCCATGGTACTCTATCTTTCTCCCCCCCCACACACACACACACATTTATTAATTATTAATATTTTGTTGTATATTATATTAAAGCATTCACTTTTAGGAGCCCCAGTCATGGACCAGGACCCCATTAGGACTAGGCACAGTACTACAGATAGTTAAAAATAGAGAGTGGAGGGAGAATGTGCATTTTTGTTCATGGTTTCTAAACAAGTCATCTTTTGGTTGAGAAAAAAATTGAAGATTTCTTTAAAAAAAAAAAAAAGCTTTTTTTCCCCCCAGAAAGTTATAAACACATGGAAAAAAAGAACATGGAAGTATATTTCTCTTCTGCTACATGTAGTTTATACTACTTTGAAAATGATCTCACTGCACATTAAGTGGTGAGGGCCATTGTCTGGCTTGTTGGAAAAGGTGTGCGCCCCTTTAAGGGCTAGAGAGGCAGGGAGTTACTTTCGACTGCAGCGGCAGACTAGGTTAGTGTGGGAATACTGACCTATCCCCCCCAGGTGACTGGAAGTGGGAGGCTATATAGGTACATGCCGGTGCCAGAAAACCCCTCTTTTACCTGGATCAGACGGAGAAGCACCCACCCTCCCACCCATGGGAGTGGTGATATAAGGTTTTGTCAGCACCCTCTATGGGCCTTGTGCTAGTCACTCATTTCTCAGGGGGGTGTGGAGGAGATATTCTTTAAAGGAGAGGAAATGGGGCTGGGGAAGGTTGGGGGGGGGGGGGCTAGGGGAAGGTTTGGGCTCCTATGACTGATATGGCAGGGAGCCACCCCCCACCTTATAGCTCTCCTATAACCCACATTCAAGGAGAAGGGGATAGTGAGGTCCCAGCACCGGGTTGGCTGAGGACCATCATGGGCAAGGGGTAGGGCTGACAGAACCTCCCCTCCCCTCCCCACCCGGGCATATATTGAAATGATTATGCAATCACCAGCACTATACAGTTTTATCTGCAGGGCACTCCCAGACATTTAAGAATAAAGTTGGGCCTGATTAAACCACATCCAGTGTCTCCTGTCCTTCTTCCAGCTTAGCCAAACAATGTTATCTCTAAACAATGGACCTTATTATAAAGATCATTCATAGGCTGGTCCCGGGCTCTCTGGCTCTGAAATTTACTTCCTCTGTGGTACTGAACAAAACACTGCTTCTGTTTTCCTGTCTGTAAAACAGGGATCATAACACGTTTCTACTTCCCGATGCTATTGTGAGTAAATAAATATTTTTAAAGAACTTGGCAAATGGAAAGTGCTAAGTATTTTTACTGATATTTTACTTTTCATTTCCACCAGGGTATATTACAAATAATCTCTCAATTGTTAAATGCAATATCTTTCTTTTCACACTTTCACTGTTTACCAGTTTCTCCCTGTAGATTGGTAGGGCAAGAGAACAGTTTGGCAACTGTACTCACAAGTCAATTCTGTTTGGATAGTCTTGGCAATGATGAAATCAACTGTTGATTAAGATTAAAGTAGTTTTGGCTATCTGCAGCTGATCTGGTTTGACTTTCTGCTACAACAGTTTCAGCCCATAATTGATTTGGGATGTGATCATGCTTAATACCCACTAGTAAAACTAAGAGAAAAAATCATATTAGTAACTAATAGCTTGAACAAGCAAATTATATTTTTAATGGGATTTTGTCTTTTCACTCTACTAGTTTCCCTGAAAGAAGAAAACAGATTCAATGACAAAGAGCATGAAGAAAAATTACCAAGATTAAACAGTCACTCTTTTAAAAGAATACCTGCTATTTTAATGAATGACCTGCTTCAAGGAGGACCTTCTTTTTACTTCACTGAGCTACAAAGATTACCTTAAGGGATCTTATAGGGGTTAAATGTTTACAATATTTCTGCACCTATATTTTACATAGATTCATTATGAACATCTGTCCATTTGTTTTTCCCATTTGGATGAAGAGAGACATTTTGGGGAGCCTGTTAAGAGATCATATGTTGCTCTGTTAGATGCAATAAACAGCCTTGATAATTCTCAAACACATTTTGTGCCAATAGGAAGAAAACAATCCTCAGTTTCCTCAATGTACACTTTTCTACTATATGAAGAATTTAAAAAGGAACATGACAGCAATGAATGCCTGAAGTGTAAGGGCATCAAAGACTAGAAGAGTTGCCTGGCAACCAGCATGAGGAATGAGAGAGAGCTCATGTCTGCAGAAGCAGCCATGAAAAGTGCCAGTGGTATATGTACCATTTCCTGGGTCTGAAAATGGGGAAGGTTGTTTGTTTCATGTGGGATTTTTTTTTTATTACCCAACTGGATTCTATAACTTTTCTAACTGTTGGACTTTACACCAACATGTAAGTGAATATACACATCATATCTATATCTTAAATAAACCTGCAATTGTGCCTTTGAGAAATAGAGAAGTTGACAAGTATTTGCCATATTGCCTAGGTTATTGCTATCCCTGACCTACTAATCAAAGGCAAAATTGTCAATTTTTGTGCAGGGCCACACTATTTTTTTCAATATCTACAATGTGCCTATCTTCAAAGCCAAGGGTAATTCTATCAACAAAAGCATTATTACAAAATAATTTGAGTTGGTCAAATGTCAGCTTAAAACTCTCAAAGAATATTAACATAAGAAAATATAACAACAAAAGTGTACATTGTTCTACCTAGGGTGACCAGATGCCCCAATTTTATAGAGACAGTCCTGATTTTTGGGTCTTTTTCTTATATAGGCTTCTATTACCTCCCATCCCCTGTCCCGATTTTTCACATTTGCTGTCTGGTCACCCTATTTCTGCCCACACATTCCATCTTAAGCATTCTTGAACTAGACATTTGTGACTACTCTTCTAACTAAGGAACAATGGATCAGCCTAATAAAATCTCACAATCAGGTACAAATTGCCAGACATTTTGCAACTGATGGTGAATTCCTTGGAAAAAACAACTGATTTTTAATATTAATATACTTGGAAGAGAACAAGATAGGGTAGATGGGGATAAATAAGAGTCTATGTTATCTGTATCTGATCACCTGCAGTAGTATTAGAAGAAATCTATATACCATGCTCCTCTAAACAATGTTTGGACTATTTGGATACGACAGCATTGTCCAATTTTATATTTGTATGCACCAATGCAGACATAATTACATACACACACCCCATTTTACAAAACAAACATACATACCAGACTATATATCACATTCCATACACATATATGCGCGTAACAGTATTTAAAGAAGTTATGAATTCATGTAGAAGGAAGTATATGCTTGTCTCCCCGAGTAAGGTTGTATAAAACATTGCAGGTGTTCTCATGCTATAAAGAACAAATATGTACATTTGTTGAATTCGCAGAACACTATCTTGCTTGCTGTGTCAAATGCAGTATTATCCACTGACCTCACTTGATCAAGCCAACTTTACAGTTACTACCAAGTCCTGAAGAGCACTATGCACCAGTAGGGCCAAAAGGGTTGGCCAACTGCTTCAATCCACATTTTATACCTGCTTCTGAAATGTTACACATCTCCTTAGCTGCTATCTCAAAACTGCAGATTTTGTTACTGTGAATTTAGCCCCACAAATAATAGTGAGCATTGGAATATCAGTGCTATCCTCACTTTTGAGTGAGCCTGTTTGGGGGCATGCACACAAGTCAGAAGTATAGTTTGGGCTATTGCTGTTCATTCACCATTACCCCTCCTCAAGGGAAATCACTGCTTAGTTGTGAGAATATTAATGACATTTTCTCCAGCCATTTAAGCCACAGGTCCAGGTTGATTTAGCACTGGTTTAGGCCAGCTTCTGTCAGTGTAGCAGCAAGCTTCTCAGGCAGTTGTTCCAGCAGAACAAGGTACCCGCACTCTCCACTCTATTATGGGGCCAACAGCTTGAAAGTTTAGCCCCAAACATGGGTGTTCTGACCAAGCCAGTCTAGGGTTTTGGTAATTCAGTGCAGAGCCTGCGCACCTGCAATTAGCAGGATTCCTGTCGTCCCTGGTTGAACCTACAGAGGATGGCAACAATTCAATCATTCCCATCCCCTCCCCGGGAGTTCAATAATCCTTGGAGATTAATTTGCATACCTCTACCCTATGCCAGTGCTGGTGAATCAAGCCCAGTGTCTGAAGTGTATTGATTTTGTTAAATTATATTTACTCTTTGTGTCCTTCTTCAAGTTATTTATAACAGCCTGGCAGTGTTTGCTGGGAAAAGATCAAGTGGGTTCTTCTGACTCACTGAGGTAAGTGATTTATTACCCTACCTAGATATAAAAGGTGGAGTTGTTCACTAAAGAGAGAGATGCTCTAGAGTGTAGACTGAGCCATCTAGGTGCACAGAGATAGCAGGGGAAAAAAGGGCAAGGTTGGGTTGCCATGCCTACCTTGGCTGCATTTTCAGGCCCCTTGTGGCTGGTGTAAGTTAGAGCAGTCACCCAGGCTCCTCTAACACGGGGAATGATCATGCCAAATCAGCAATGAGATCAGGGGAGATCAAAGGTAAGCTATACACCTCCTTTGCCTACTAATTGTAGATCTGGACTCTGCATTTTAGTCACTACTGAGGATATAACCGGTAGTTGTCACTGTTTGGACGCGTATATGCTGAACATACCACATCAATAACAAATAACCAGAATGAAAGGAATTACTTTGTGTATGTCCTCAAAGTTGCCAGCTGGTAAGACAGATGCTTGCTTCCCCTCCTGGCCAGGGGAAATATTTCAAAAGACTATGTATTTGGCACAGAAAGGAGAAAATTTGGATAACATTAAGTAATAAATAATTTTACTGTATTATCTAGCAGCCTTTTTTCTTTGCTATAAAAATAGGCTCATGTATGAGAAATATCATACAATAGAGGGAATATTTTAATGCCCAACAGGCATCAATTTAAAATGTGTTGTTATTCTGTTACTTCTTGGTGTGGTGTTTTTGTTTAAATGAGACCACAAAGGATTTAGTTGAGGAAGCATGAAAACTACCATTGAAAAAACATCAAAGGATGTCTTTTTATCCTTTCCAAGCAATATTACCTTAATTTCATCATCAGAATTCATCTTTGCAATGGACCAAATTCTCTTCTTTTGAAGATGGGAAGATAACTGGCAAATTTCAGCATGTGATCAAGGCAGTGAAATGAATACTAGATATGTGCTTTCATTTTCCTGTTTCTGGCTGTGCATAGGGCTTACAAAGTCATGTTTCTGCCACAGATTACCAGTGTTTATCCCATTCCTATGGCTAGGTATTTCTATACTTACACATTTTGCATTACCAAAAGACATTTTCCTAGATGCCACAAACAAATCTAGCTGCCACGTTACCTACGCCGCCATCCTCAATACACTCTCTAGCATTTACTAATAACGCCTCTTACGGATATTTTTTAAATCCAGGACTGAAGGGTTTTACTAAACTTCAATGTCATTGTTTATTGCAAAAACATGGGCAAAATGAGGAAAAGTGCAAACCTCATATAGATCTTCTTTTATATCACTTATAGTTGATAATCTATGATATGGTGCGAATATCTAAAAAGGGGCCCCCACAAAAATGTTCTTCTTTTGTTCAACATAAACCCTGTATACAATCTGAGAAGTATTATGTTTTGCAGAGAGAAGTGGTGAGGGCCCTAGGAATAATTCCCGCCCCCCCACAATCTATACAACACATTTTCTTATAAACAGAATCAATGTCTACATTGCTCATGGATTCCAAAGCCAGAAGGGACCATTGTGATCACCTAGTCTGATCTCTTGTATAACACAGGCCATAGAACTTCCCTCAAATAATTCCTACAGAACGTCTTTCAGAAAAAATATCCAATCTTGATTTTAAAATTGGCAGTGATGGAGAATCCACTACAACCCTTGGTAAATTGTAATTGTATTTAATTATGCTCGCTGTTAAAAGTTTATGCCTTATTTTCAGTCTGAATTTGTTTAGCTTCAACTTCCAGGAATTAGATCATGTTAAACATTTCTCTGCTACATTGAAGAGCCCTTTATCAAATATTAATTCCCCATATAGGTACTTTAAAACTGTGACCAAGTCGCCCCTTAACCATTTCTTTGTTAAGCTAAGTAAATTGAGCTCCTTGAGTCTATCACTGTGACATGTTTCTAATCCTTTAATCATTCTTGTGGCTCTTCTCTAAACCCTCTCCAATTTATAAACATCCTTCTTGAATTTCAGGCACCAGAACTGGACACAGTATTCCAGAAGCAGTTGCACCAATGCCAAATACAGAGGTAAAATAGCCCCACTACTTCAACCTGAGATTCCTCTGTAAATGCATCCAGGAATTGTGCTAGCCCTTTTAGCCACAGCATCACACTGGGAGCTCATGTTCAGCTGACTATCCATCACCAACTCCAAATCTTTTTCAGTCATTGCTTCCCAAGATAGAGTCCCCCATTGTACATTCTTTGTTTCTAGATATATACATTTAGCAGTATCAAAACACATATTGTTTTCTTGCATCCAGTTTACCCCGTGATTCAAATCACTCTGTGTCAGTGACCTATCCTCTTCACTATTTACCATTCCCCCAATTTCTGTGTCATCTGAAAACTTTATCAGTGATGATTTTGTTTTCTTCCAGGTCACTTATAAAAATGTCATATAGTGTAGAGCCAAGAACTGATCGCAGCTCCCACTGGCTGCGGTTCACTGCTCCAGGCCAACGGGGGCGGCAGGAAGCAGTGGCCAGCACATCCCTCGGCCTGCGCCGCTTCCCGCAGCCCCCATTGGCCTGGGACAGCGAACTGCGGCCAGTGGGAGCCGCAATCGGCCGAACCTGTGGACGCAGCAGGTAAACCAATCGGCCTGAGGTTGCCGTGCCAAAGGTTGCCGATCCCTGAGGTAGCATGTAAACAATGGCTGCTGCCTGTAAAAACCGAGTCATGCATGGACATGTGACTTGCCCATGTGACTCCAAAACTCTATCTTGGAGCTAGACTTTGCATAGGAGAGAGGAGGGGGTCTCCACCCACAAGAGAAAGTCCATTTAAACCCCTCGGAGACTCCTCCATTTGGTCTTCAACTGGCTAAAGAGATAGCCTCTTCACCCCCATGGATATCTGAAAGAAACTGGAGCAAAGGACAGTAACTACAGGGGGTGTGAGTGATTGCTGGATGCAGATTAAAAGGAGACTAGTCTGTAAAAGGAAGCTTACTGGAATTCCTCTAAGGGTGAGGTTTTTATCTGTATTCAGTTTTCTTACTGTATTAGACTCAGACTTGCGTATTTTATTTTATTTTACTTGGTAATTCACTTTGTTCTGTTTGTCACTACTTGGAACCACTTAAATCCTACTTTCTGTATTTAATAAAATCACTTTTTACTTATTAATTAACCCACAGTATGTATTAATACCTGGGGGCAAACAGCTGTGCATATCTCTCTATCAGTGTTATAGAGGGCAAACAATTTATGAGTTTACCCTGTATAAGCTTTATACAGGGTAAAACAGATTTATTTGGGGTTTGGATCCCATTGAGAGTTGGGCATCTGAGTGTTAAAGACAGGAACACTTCTTAAGTTGCTTTCAGTTAAGTCTGCAGCTTTGGGGCACGTGGTTCAGACCCTGGGTCTGTGTTGGAGCAGACTGGTGTGTCTGGCTCAACAAGACAGGGTGCTGGAGTCCAAAGCTGGCAGGGGCAGAAGTAGTCTTGGCACATCAGTTGGCAGCCCCAAGGGGGTTTCTGTGATCCAACCCATCACACATAGGTATTGGGCAGTGTATTTGTAGAAGGAACAGACCTCAAAATAGACACACATTATATTACTCATATTTCCTAAACACACTTCTTTGTAAGCATAATGGGCTTCTATGCAACAGAGATCCCTAATAGCTTAGTTAGAATTCAGTTTAAGAGCATCACAGTGGGAAATTTTTTAATAGTCTGAAGGATATGATGGGCTTAATCATAAATACCATACAACGGCTATGATTTAAATCATTTTTTTTCCAAAACAAGCTTAAAACAAGACAGTGATCTCTCAACTCAAGCTGCTGGTTTAAAATCAATAGTATATTGTAAAGGGAATAAGCATGTAACATATAATTATAAAGTGACTCTTTTTATCCGTAACTTGCTTTAGAACACAAAAACAGCGAGGAGTCTGGTGGCACCTTAAAGTCTAACAGATTTATTTGGGCATAAACTTTCATGTGTAAAAAACCCACTTCTTCAGATGGGTTTTTTACCCATGGAAGCTTATGCCCAAATAAAGCTGTTGCATCTAAAGAAGTGGGTTCGTTACCCACAAAAGTTTATGCCCAAATAAATCTGTTATTCTTTAAGGTGCCACTGGACTCCTCGTTGTTTTTGTGGATACAGACTAACACAGTTACCCCTCTGATACTTGCTGTACAACAATTTCATCAAAACTTAACTGCCAACTTACCATACAAATATCAATACAAATATAAATTAATTCTTTCCCAGGAACAATGTTCTACTAAAAGTGGGCACCAAACTAAAGGGATGCTATTAAGGAGTCCAACTGACTTCAATGGAGCTACCCAGGTGACTTAAGCGCATGTGATAAGTGCTTGCAGGACAAGGGCCAATATTGGCTGGCCCCAAAATGGATCTAGCAACAGATTGTTTGTATCTATATACCTTTGGATAGCCTAGGTTATTGAGAAGTGTGCCTGTGATTTTGAAAACAAAGACTTTGATGCTATTTTTCAGAAAGGAAGACATATTTAAAAGAATCAATGCCAACAGCAGAAGAATCGTGAATAAACAACAATGATGAATGAAAAAAAACAAAGTATTAAACATATTTCAGTTTCCGATTGATTTCAATGGGAATTAGATGCCTACATATCTTTGAGGGTCTGGGCAAGAGAAAATAACCAAAATTCACATATACACAAAACTATGAAGAAAATCTTTGAACTTATCTGAACCATATCATCTTAACAGTGTAGACAGGATTGTCCACGACCAGCTAACACATTGATGAACACAACTTTCCCTGTCTACATTAGGTGCAAAGTTCTGTTTAAAGGTTGATAGTTAATACATTTTAAAACACAACCTAAAATTTCCTATCAGAAAATGGAATTTAAAAAATATATTATATGATATAAATTACAGAAACCGGAATTCTGAAGGGAAAAAAAAAAAGATATAAAGGGAGGGCAGAAAACAAGCTGTCCTTACTCTAAGTTTGTTTAAGGGTTTATCCATCAGAGACAGATGATTCTCTGTACACTCCCTTAACTCAGATGATTCTATTATTAAAGGCTATGGCCCAGATTCTCAAAGGTATTTTGGAGCCTAACTCCCATTTATTTCAATGGGAATTAGGTGCCTACATAACTTTGAGAATCTGGGCCAGAGAAAATAACCAAAATTCACATACACACAAAACACCACACAGCTGGAATTTGCTTCTTCCTAAATTTTCAAATGGAAGTGGTAGAAATTATAGATTTAGATTATCCTATTTTTTTCCTAAATATTGTCTCTTGGAGTCAGCTAAATTACAACCAAAATCCTCCTCTTCCTATTCCTGATTCACTATTAAGACCTGATCCAAAGCGCGCTGAAGCCAATCAGTGCCTTTATATGGACTTTAATTAGGGCCCAGTCCACAGCCCACAACGTGCAATTCTTTGAACTTATTAAAACGTATCTGTGTAGAAAATATATGTAGTTATGGATACATGTAAAGAAGTCTGTTGACAGACCCAGGGAACATTTCCTCAGATAATGTATCTATTTCAGAATTAGGAAGTGTAGAATAATGACTCTGAGATTTTCTGAAGACTTCATTATTAGAGATTTAAAATACTATTGAAAAATCATATTTTTCTTCCCTATATTGCCTTTCTCCAGGGAAGAAATAAAAGTGAGAAAGTCCAGCAAGACAAGTAAGGCTGAGCAAGCACTAGTGCCTGTGCGGGTAATGCCTAATACTTAGCTGTAGACAATGTTATCTGACAAATGATTCTGAATAAAAGTGTATATTGCATACAAAACATTCATATTTAAAATAATTTGCTAATGAAAGAGAAATAAAAAGGTTTATTTTATTTCTGTTTTAATTATGATTTAGAGATAAAGATTTGTTCAGCCACTTTATTTATTTTTCGCATATGAGTCATCAAAACAGGAAATTTCATGATGCGTTAAAAGCTAAAATGTTTTATTAAAAGCTTTTTTGTACAAAAGAAGACTGTAATTATATCACTTTTTAGCACAACATGATGCCAAGTAGTAGGATTAAACCAGTTTAGAAGACAAGATTTATTTCTTTTAAGACTATGCAGTTTTCCTGCTATAATTAGGATCTCTACAAACTTTTTCAGTTTGGACCCCCTTTGGTCAATAATTATAATGATTATCATGGTGTCCAAAAGTTTGCTAAGTGCCTCCCCAAATAGATACACCACAGGATTCCCGCCCTGAACAACTTACAAGCTAATATTTGATATAGCATAATGAGGGTTAACAAAATGACCTGGAGATGCTTCAGGGGATAAGGAGAAGATCATCATCAGTATAGTGTTATGCACAATGTGGTAAAGACTTTCTTTCGGGAAGGGGGGCACATGGAAATGGAATAAGGTAATGTCTCAGTTGGCCAATTTCTTGTATGCTTTGCAAAAGGATGAGTCTTGAAGACAGACTTGCATGGGGAGAGAGTGGTGGCCTTGTGCACCACCCTCATTTATGATTTTTAGAAGTGTCTAATTTAAACGAAATTAAAATCAGTTTTGTGCTATATTTAAAGTTCTTAGACTCTTTCAAGACTGAATTTTGTATTCTGAGGAGATGAAGTTAATGAAATTCTTTTCCTAATCAAGTCACAACAGCATCTTTGAGAACACGTCTATGGTAGAATCTCAAAAACTAGCAAGAAATAATTACAGATTAGCAACATTGTAGGTTCCAATGTCCTGTACATGGAGATAATGAGGGCTGTGCATTTCTTCTTTAGTACAATAGAGAAACACCTGATCTGTCCTCGAGTGCCACCGTAAACTAGCACCAGGCCACTCACAAACGAGTAGTGGAAATGGTGCTCCGGTTTCTCTTGTTGGTTCTCTGCTGTGAAGGTGGCTCACAATGCTATCGGTGTAGCTCTATTTTGTTCACCACAGGAGCAAAAAGAAATCCAGAAGGTAGAGATGGGAGCCTTTAGAAAACCTGTTCTTAATAACAACCATTTCCTTTCACTATTCTTGATGGCTATTAAGAAAATCATTATCTCTGTCTGCCCATGTGCTTCCAACAATGATGATTCCAGGAGCAGAGTATGAATAAAACTAAAGATAACTGCTAAGATCCCTATTGCTAATGTGGGACATTAGGCGTACCTCTAGCTCTGCTTCTGCCACACAGCAAAAGGAAGGAGCAACAGCAACACCACCGATAGCCTGTTATCAGTAGCTTTGTCATATCACACGGTGACACCAAACAACAAAAGGGCATATGCTGCCTTTCCCAGCTCCACCTTCTACAGCACCAGCAGAACCTCACTGATCTGCTTTTAAGAGTAAACTCTGTAGACATTTTTCTGTACGTAGGTGGAACTAATGAAGATCCACTGGATTTCTAAAGTTTCCTGAGCAGTAATTTAAAGAAGAGTATTTCTGATTTGGTTATCATTTCATGTCCCAGAGTATTATGTTGTGCTTTATGTGGTAAATAGAAGAAAGCACCACCTAGCAGCTTTGAGAATCAAAGTCATGCAAATTTTGACCTGACCCTAATGTACAGCATAAAAGCTGCCAATGTTTTACCATGTGTACACTGAAGCATGGCTGTTTAAAACACTGCTAATGCAATATTTTAAGAGCTTTATCTGAAGTAATTATTTTATTTGAGTAAAATAATGTTTCCAAGCACACTTTATCCTTATTTGTTTGTATCCTTTTCAACAATATTTCTCAAGCATTATACTTATCCTACATTCTAAAACATAACTGAATGAGAGAGACAAGTGTCTGTACTCAGTCTCACTTTATTAATAAAATCTGTTTATTTTATTTTAAATATGCCTCTGGAATCACCAAACACCCAAACAGACTCATCAGCACTTTTTTTAATTACTTTTTCTTTTAAGCAGCTTAAATATTTTAAAGTCAGCCTCTGGCTGTGTAGGTAAATAAATGAATCCAGCAAAATCCTTTACAGATAAGATGCTAGGCGGTACAATCAACTATCTTATTACTTTTTTGCGAGTGGCAGATTGTATTCTAAAGGGAAAAAGTCATTTCACATATGAGAAATAGAAAAAGGTAAGTTTAACATGCTGCTATTCTTTGGTGCAAAGACTTTAGTGATAAAAATGACAGTTTAATATATTTCATAGTGCATTTATTCATGTGCTTATTTTTCAAGCAATAGACACAACTGTCAGCTTTTTGATACAGCTCAGTGGACAGTGACTTGGGCTAACATTTAGTGGTTTCCAGATGCTCAAGGAAAAAAATAATAATAAAAAGAGATGCACACTGACCCTTTAAATATAGATGCTCTAATGTTCAGTACTCAGACTTATTGTAGGTGCATGACTTTTTAAAAAGCGAATTAATATTATACAGTTTAAGGATTACTATGCAGGGGAAGGGGAGGTAGGCTTGTACAATATTTAAATGTGCAACTGGCTAAGGAAGTGAAAAGTGGGTTTAAACAGGGCTATTGCCATTAGGCAATGCAATAAAAAGTTTTGTTTTTTTTTAAGTGTTGTGGGATATGCTCTTTATTGATATCTTTGTGAGATGGTTTATTCCAGACATGACCAGTCTATCTTTCAGAAAGTGTTTTTATAAGCCAATTAAAATTAAAAGAAAATTTCCAAAGAACTAGGTACTGTGGTTACTATTAAATGTAATTACTACTGGTAGCAATTAGTATTTGTGGAATTCCATGAAATAGCACAAATATTGCACTAAAGTCTAATCCCACAGCTTGGTAAACATGGATTCAAGACCAACAGTATGGCAGAAGAGAAACTGTAGCATACTTGATGATTTTTCTTCTCTATACAGCTAGATTTGTCATTACAATTAATTTCTCTCTCTGCTCTGCTGGAGGGAGGCTTTAAATCAGGGAAATACAGAGGATTCCAACCATTTTGAAACCCACTAGAGCGAATACGACAAAAGCTGTAAAATACTAGTGGCAATTGAACAATTAAAAACTGTCATTTTACATGAAATGTATCTAGACTCAGAAGGATGAAGGTCAAACAAATCAAATTCTCTTTCTCAATTTATCTCATATTTTATGTTCACCAATCACCCTAGTATCTGGGTATTTAGACCACTGCATAGCTAGTAGCAGAATGACAATCCTAGGAGGTCAGGAAAGAGAAAGCAACTGGAAAGCAAATTTTCTTTTCTCTTTCACAGCCACACCCACTATCTCGACAAATGAAATTCATTCAGAGTTAAACCCGCATAAAAGGAGAGTTCCGATCTACCATCAATTATTTAAAAATATAAAGATTAGTTATACTGTGGTCTGTCAAAAGAAGCATCTGTGAATATCAAGCTTGTTAGCCTTCTTTTCATCCCAAAGCATCTTTATAGACAACGGGAGCAGTATTTCCATGTTTTCCAGGGCTTAAGAAGATTCATGAAGTAGATTCTGGTCTCTCTGCTTCAGCCTGATAACCTTATTTTGTAAGCTACTGGTCCTACTTGTCTAGTTACCTCAAAAGGACTCTGCCAAGGGGCCCTTAATTTATATTTAGCTAATGGTAACATTAATAGGACTCGGTCTCCCAGCTGCAAACTATGCACGCGTGCCCCTCAATTATAGCATTGCTCTTGCATCTGTTGTGTTTTCTGTAATTTCTCTAGCAAATATACCCATCTTTTAAGGTTCTCCCTCCCAAGGGGAAAATAGCGTGGATCAAGTTGACGGTACTCGCATCCTGTTTCTCCCAGCCTTCATGCAGCAAATCAATTTGTGAATGTACTTAAACACTGTAATGAAATCGCCTCTCAATCTTCTTTTTGATAAGTTAAACATATTGAGCTCTTTAAGACTCTCACTGTAAGGCATTTTCTCCAGCCTTAGTGATTTTTGTAGCTCTTTTCTGCACACTTTTTAATTTTTCAATATCTTTTTTTAAAAATGTGGACACCAGAACTACACAGCATTCCAGTAGTGGTCTCACTGATGCCCTATCCAGGAGTGAAATCAACTCCCCACTCTTACTCTCTATTCCCTTATTTATACATTCAAGCATCATATTAGTCTTTTTTGTCACAGCATTGCACTAGGAGCTCATGTTGAGTAGCTTGTCCACTGACCCCAAATCCTTTTCAGAGTCACTGTTTTCCAGGATACAGTCCCCCATTCTGTAGTTATTGCCTGCATTCCTTGTTCCTATATATATATAATATATATCCTAATAGATAACCAATCTTCTCATGAAATAATCATAGCCCATCAGACAAGATCAGTATGAGCCTCATCACAACAGAAAAAAAATTACTTTACACACACTATTTGTAATTGGTTGACTTGGTCATTAGCACATATTTTCCTCAAGACACTAACAAGCTTTATCAAACCAGTGTTCTAACAGCATTACAAATCAAGTTCCCTAGCACTACAGAATTTGTTTAAAATTTACAGAAAGAAAGGGAGGAATGGAGATTTTCATAGCAGTAAGCACACTCTGAGCCCGTCTTTTAAAAGTTATTTGGTTGATAAAAGAACAACATATTTGTATTCAGTATTAATACTTATTTCTCTGTGGAAAAGGGGGTCTTTACACATACACACACACGCGCACACACACACACACTCTGTACCCAGAACTTCATGCCACATTACCTTTGAGAAATTTGTTCAAACAGATGTTTTGGCTTCACATTAACATTACATATTCATTGGAGTAATTCCCTTGAGCCTATCTACTATAATTTCCATGATGTCCTGAATTTCTGTTTCATAAAGAAAAAGACGGGCTTCAAGAACCTGTATGAAGACAACTTGCTTTTGCTCATCTCATAGTCTTCAGACAATGACCCACTGAAGGTCGAATTGTACATTTCTCACAAGTCCAAACAAACAAACAAACAAACATGGAGGGAACACAAGCCATAACTTTAATAATTGCATTCTCCTTAACTTCCATCATGAATGCAGAGCTGTCAATTTAAACGTCAAATACAATGTGCTTTTTTCAGTATTCAAATGCCATGAAGATGGGAGGAAATATTTTAATTGCTCAATTTGTTTTTCTGTTAATTCATGTTTTCTTAAGGAAATAAAAGTTTCTTTTACCAATACTAATGATTTCAGTCAGAAATGTCTTTTACCTCAATGTACTCATTATTCTTTTATCAAAATAATGTCCTGTGCACCTTAAAAACACATTACCTTAATCTATGTTACATTAAAAAAATAACCAATCATACTAAATAAAATCTACTATTTTTCATGTATAGCGGAATATGGCACTGACTTTTAATCTTTAATGAAAATATATACAAAAGAAAATACACACTTGTCCTTGCAACTGAACTTGGTTCTGGTTTTGGACCCAGAGTTATTTGGGGATTTTTCATCTACACTAGGGCCTTTCCTGTCAGGGCCGGTTCCAGGCACCAGCCTGGCAAGCAGATGCTTGGGGCGGCCGCTCCGGAGAGGGGCGGCACATCCAGGTATTCGGCGGCAATTCGGCGGACGGTCCCTCGCTCCCGCTCGGAGCGAAGGACCTCCCGCCGAATTGCCGCCGCAGATCGCGATCGCGGCTTCTTTTTTTTTTGGCTGCTTGGGGCGGCCA
Organism: Terrapene triunguis; assembly: GCF_002925995.2. Classification (NCBI taxonomy): domain Eukaryota; kingdom Metazoa; phylum Chordata; order Testudines; family Emydidae; genus Terrapene; species Terrapene triunguis. The sequence goes on from NW_020664373.1 coordinate 21,123,686, forward strand.
AAACCCTGGAGCCGGCCCTGTTTCCTGTGGCATTCTATAGTAGTCTGGGCCTTCACATCTGCTGTTCAGCTTCTATGGAATTCCATTAGTGAAGCCACTTTGGGTGACACTGCCATCCAAGCTAGAGTATTATAGGATGGACAGTTGGTCATCTTGAATTATTTTTTGCAATATGTATTCTGCTAACACTTTATGTTATGTTTCCACTCATAAAGGACTTATAACAACTGCACCGATGTTACATGTGTTACACACATACTGCCTATGTGTAGTAGTTGGTTATAAGCACATACAAAGAAAATGCTTTATTGATGGTTAAAAGTCATGGTAAAAAGCAACTTAATACTCTGTTAGGGTTTATAGCAATCAGTTAACCATGTATTTAAAAATATTTTATTAATCCTTTATAAACTATTTATGAATGGAACCTGCAAATGGTGACCTGCATTTTAAGGATAAAATGGTTTATGTACATAGGGTTTGAGGACAGGAACACTGCATAAATATCCATTTTAAAAATACACCAGTTAGTACAGTACATCTGCAGTCAGCCTTTCTAAGTCTGTCATATTCAAACATATCTTGATAAAGGTGTGTTTTACAATCCCATGATTTATATTCCATATACCCTATGAATTGCTATATCTTACAATTTAGTCAGAGAAGACAGGTCTTGCAAAATCAAATATTTTTATTTTAGGGATTGTCTACACAAGGATACCCAGGAAAGTTAATCCAAAGTAACTAAAAGTGATGAATTTAAAGTGAATTAGTTAAAGTGCATTAAACCCCTGTGCGGACACTCTCATTCAGAATTAAGTGGAGTGGCAAGTTAGCAGTGGAGTGCATTTATACAACCTCTGAATGCACCTTTGACAGCTTCTCACAATCTAAGAATTAGCTTTTTTGATGTATAAGTAACTATTAGGTGCCTTATCCATCCCAAATTGACTTTTCAGCTTTGAAAACCACATGATCCCTTCAGGATCAATAGCCTAAAATGCTGAATGGTATTCCAAGAAGCAACTTCATCCTCATAGGCAGCTGCCCAGATGACTTACATGGCTGTTCAACTCCACCCACCCAATGACATTCAGGGAAGCACTGAGAATGCACAACCCTGTGTCCAGAAGGGGACCTGTTATTCTCTGGCTGACACAGTTGTGATGCACTGTACCTCAAAGTAGCACCCTGTAACCCGCATATTCATCACTGGTATATGGTTGTGATATTTCATAGAAAGCATGCCTTGCAAGGTATCATATGAAACGTCATGATCTGCTGAAACTCATTGTTCTGTCAAAATATGTATATCATTGTTATTTCAATATGTTGTGAATCTGGGAGATGCCCACAGCTGGTTCTCCAGTGGCAAAGGTGACCATACACAATTGGGCATTAAGCGACTTTCACGAGGCACTGACCAGCAGGGGACCTGTAAATAAGAGATTTACAATTCTTTAAGAGAGAGTTGTGCAAGCACCACATAATGAGGATTGCTCAACCCAGTGACTCAGCAAGGCCCACCAGGACACGTCTGGGCAAGTGTCTTCCTGGGACATGAATTGGGAGTATAAAATAAGGGACAGTGGCATCATGAGCAGCAGGGGCGGCTCTATGTATTTTGCCGCCCCAAGCATGGCAGGCAGGCAGCTTTCGGCGGCGCGCCTGCGGGAGGTCCGCTGCTCACGCAGATTCGGCGGCGTTTCTGCGGGTGATCTGCTGGTCCCGCGCCTTCGGCGTACCCGCAGCCGAATCGCCGCCGAAGCCGAGGGACCAGCGGACCTCCTGCAGGCATGCCGCCGAAGGCAGCCTGACTGCCGCCCTAATGGCGACCGGCAGGCCACCCCCGGCATGCGCTTGGTGCGCTGGTGCCTAGAGCCGCCCCAGATGAGAAGACCACTTCTGTCCTCCCCCACCTATACTGAAAGCAACAAGAATGCTGGGAAGACAAAGACTTCAAACTGAGGAGATTGGTCCCAGGCTGAGAAGGAAATTCAGCTTGTGTATTAAGAACAGTGAGCTGCCTGTTACATCTATTAGTGTGAGAAAAACTGCTTGATTCAAATCTTGCTTAGTCTGAAAGTTTAGGATTTAGAATGCTATTTAAAATTTTTATTTTCTTAGCTAACTATCTCCAACCTTTAGTCCTACCACTTATAATCACTTAAAATCTATATTTCTGTAACTAATAAAAATTTATTGTTGTATCCATACCAGTGAGTTTGTCTAAAGTGCTTAGGGAACCTGCCCAGATTAAAAAGGCTGGTGCATGTCCACTATCCTTTGACAAAATGGCGAACTAATTAATGAGTTTGCATTATTCAAGAGATGGTCTTGAGCAGTGTAAGATGGTACATTTCTGGGGTGCAAGTCTGGGGGGATTTGCTTGTGTCTCCCTCTGTATAGTTCATGAGTGTCTTGGAGAGCATTCAGGCAACTTGGCTGGGTGTGTCTCTGCATGTTGGTGGCTGAGTGATAACAACGCCTGGAGGGGTTTGCTGCTTGTCACTAGCAAAGCATTGTGGGAGACAGCCCAGACTGGAGATTTTAGGGGGAACAGCAGTCTCACAGTTCCAGGTTGTACCCCAGGGTTCCCATCACAACACTCAACTTGGAAAGACACTTAAAGTGGCCATGAACCCCAAAACTGTCAGTAGGAGACAGAAAGGAGACGGTCTCCCACAGCTCTAAGACTCCCCCGAAACACCATCCTCCAAAAAAATGTTTGGAAAGTGAGGAGTAAATCCCCACTCTATCAAGGAGTGTCTGTAAATACCCTAAATACTCCTTGCAGTTGCCTTGGTTCCCTCTTATTCTTGCAGCTCGGGTCCAACACAGGATATTTTCATAGTCCTAGGGCTGTAACATGTCCTCTAACACAGCAACAGTGAGGAGGAAATAAATCAATAATAAATAGACAGTATAGTGATCCAAAGGGCAACATTTGAGTGCCCAAGAAACAATTTCCCTCCCTCCCATACAGCGAGTGGCTTATCTCTTCTTTTCCCCTTGTTCACTGAATAGACCAGACAGGTGCACAGCTGGTTTATCCTCCCTGAAAAGATTATTAGCATTACAAAATGTATGGGCTTTAACAAACCTGAAGAAATATTAAGAAATGAAAGTTAGAAATAATATACCTACAAAATGCTCACAGCAAAAGTGAAAATAGATGATGTTTGTAAATAATGTGACAAAAGAGGTACAGATGTTAAATCAATTAATTGAAATGTTTGTCACTAATATGGAGGAAAACCTCCAACTCAGAAGGATTTAAAATACTGAAACCAAAAATACTCTACATACCTATTCAGCTCAGATTTCTACACTGGGAACTTACATCGGCCTAGCTATGTCTCTCAGGGGTATAGAGGCATGTAGCTCTGCCAACCTAAATCCTAACGTAGACAGTGATAGTCAACAGCAAAATTCTTCTGAGGACCTAGCTACTGCTTCTCAGGGAGGTGGACTCCCTATGCTGATGGGAGAACCCCTCCCGTGGCTGATGGTAGTGTCTATGCTGAAGGGCTGTAGTAGACATATCCACAGTAACAAGTTGTGTTAATGGGCAAATGCTCAAAAGCACTTAACTGAGAACGTTACACAAGCCAGGCCACATGGATTCTCTTGATAGGGATTTTGCAGCACCCAATGTCTAAAACGTTTTAGGTTCCTGGGAAATAAAGGTGTTAGATCCGAGAACCTTTTAAGATGCAAATGGCTCTCTTTTGTTTAACATAAATTGTAAGCACATTTGCACAGAATATAATATGCCTTTGATTTACACCATAACCATTTGCCTGGGAACTATTTAGACTGACAGCCTTAACCTGTATGCAGTCTCGTTGAAGCCATGTTGTTCACAGGATGTTAGAGAGACAAGGTGGGTGAGGTAATATCTTGTATGTCTCTAGTAGCCTGGGACTAACACGGCTACAACCTGGTCAGAGTAAATGTGTAGGGGGTGGGTTAAACACTCAGGGCCTGACTTTGACTTACATAAATTTGACAGTGGTGTAACTCCACCAACTGGAGTTGAGCTATGCCAGATTTATGCAGGTAGAAGTGAGCTCAGAATCTTTCAACATCTACATGAAAATACTCTGGCTGAGAGTTTAAACATAGCTGCCTGCTAGGGTTGAGACATGCTGCCTGAATACAGTACATTTAAGTGGTTTCCTGCTTTCATCATGTAATATCTATTCTCAAATGTGTTCATCTTATTTACAGGGGGATCTGAGAGTCATTCTTATATGTAGGCTGACTAACGCTTCGTCATAAAATATTAATTCAGCAGAGGGGAAAGCCTTTGGGCTAGAGAAATGCCTTTTTTGTTGTTGTATTTTTGTTTTGGGTCCCATGAAATTTCATTCAGGTTTGACTGAGATATCAATTACTGAAAATTACCATTTCCCGTCCATTGCTTGTGTTGGAAACAAAATTTTGGTAGCATGCCAGAATGATAAGTGAATACCACTACTGCCAACAACTGTGTTAAAAAATCATGAGTCAGTCCTTCGTAAAAACATTGACTGATTTAAAAATGGTGAAATTTAAAAATAAGTAAATCAGTGTTAGGTTCTTTTTATTTGCACTCTTGTTTTTGAAACATAAGGGTTAATGTTCATAAGCTTACAACCATGAGGGCCAGAAACTTAAAAGAAAAGAAAAGAAAAGAAAAGAAATGCTGTAATTCTCATATATTCATATGACTGCAGGGGCTGGGGCTCTAATTAAAAAAAATCAAAAGACTTACACTAAAATAGCAAGAATTGGTAACATTAGAAAGGAACATTCTAATCTAAGGCTGAGCCCATATTGCCATCAAAGCAGCAGCAATATTACGAAACGGTTTCGTCGAAACCTCAGGGGAAGACAGCCTTTCTGGGAGTGTGGGTGAAGAAAGACCTAAGCCAGATTCTCCTCAAGCTGCCACATGGCCCCTGTGGCCCATCTCTCCTATCCTCCCCCAGGAGCACCATATGGGGAAGGATCTCTAGAGGAAGAAAGCCAGGGTCCCTGACAACCTTCCCAGATCCAACTTATGGCCCTAGTGGCATGTTCCCCCACCCCACCCTACCCTACCCCTTGTGATAGAGAGCATGGGGACAGGTATTTGTACCTGATGGTATGGGCCCCCCTTTGAGGGCTTGAAACACCAATTGCACCACCTCCTCTCTCCACTGTTGAATATCAGAGCTAACTTTGATTCCATTAGGAGTCTAGTTACAGGCTGCTGAGCTGAATTTGCTTTGGGCCAATGGTGCACCAGCACTGGGGCTCCCCTACTTTGAGCTGAAATCATTAAGAGCTGAAATCACAAAAGAGCTAAAGTTATTAAGAGCTGAGATTGCTGAGTGCTGTGTTAACTAGTGGGGGAGCCTGAAGCTATATCGCTAAGCAGCTGGCGGAGCAGCGAGCGGCGCGGAGCCTTGCGGGGACGGTTGGAGCAGCCCAAGGAACGGCGAGCGGAGCTGTTTGCGGGGACAGCTGGAGCGGCTCACAGGTCGGTGAGCGGAGCAGCTCGTAGAGCTGAGCAGTTCATGGGACGGCAGGAAGTGGACTGGCTCGTGGTGAAGGCTGCGGCGGAACCCCACGGAGAGACGGCCGGCTGGCCTCGGATCACGTAAGGTGCCCCCTTAAATAGGAGGAGGGATAGCTCAGTGGTTTGAGCATTGGCCTGCTAAACCCAGGGTTGTGAGTTCAATCCTTGAGGGGGCCATTTGGGGATTTAGTGCAGGATTGGTCCTGCTTTGAGCAGGGGGTTGGACTAGATGACCTCCTGAGGTCCCTTCCAACTCTGATATTCTATGATTCTATGATAACAACCTTCTGCTCTTGGCTAATGTAGTTAGTCATATAGATCAATCTGTGTTGCAGTGTTGAATGGTGAGAGTTCTAAGCCCGTAGAGTTAATACAGTTGCATATAGTAGACTTTTTAGATTCATAGATTCTAGGACTGGAAGGGACCTCGAGAGGTCATCGAGTCCAGTCCCCTGCCCGCATGGCAGGACCAAATACTGTCTAGACCATCCCTGATAGACATTTATCTAACCTACTCTTAAATATCTCCAGAGATGGAGATTCCACAACCTCCCTAGGCAATTTATTCCAGTGTTTAACCACCCTGATAGTTAGGAACTTTTTCCTAATGTCCAACCTAGACTTCCCTTGCTGCAGTTTAAGCCCATTGCTTCTTGTTCTATCCTCAGAGGCTAAGGTGAACAAGTTTTCTCCCTCCTCCTTATGACACCCTTTTAGATACCTGAAAACTGCTATCATGTCCCCTCTCAGTCTTCTCTTTTCCAAACTAAACAAACCCCAATTCTTTCAGCCTTCCTTCATAGGTCATGTTCTCAAGACCTTTAATCATTCTTGTTGCTCTTCTCTGGACCCTTTCCAATTTCTCCACATCTTTCTTGAAATGCGGTGCCCAGAACTGGACACAATACTCCAGCTGAGGCCTAACCAGAGCAGAGTAGAGCGGAAGAATGACTTCTCGTGTCTTGCTCACAACACACCTGTTAATACATCCCAGAATCATGTTTGCTTTTTTTGCAACAGCATCACACTATTGACTCATATTTAGCTTGTGGTCCACTATAACCCCTAGATCCCTTTCTGCCGTACTCCTTCCTAGACAGTCTCTTCCCATTCTGTATGTGTGAAACTGATTTTTCCTTCCTAAGTGGAGCACTTTGCATTTGTCTTTGTTTTTGTCTTACCTTTTCTTTATTTGAAAAAAAAAAAAACAACCCTACTGTAAACACAAAACAGATTCTGTGGGCCCCCTAGGGCTTTGGAGTGGGAGAGTGGGCTCAGGGCTGGAGTAGGGAATTGGGGTGCAGGAGGGGGTGCAACTCCAGCTGGGGTGGGGCCAGGGATGGGACAGGGGGTTGGGGTGCAGCAGGAGGTTCGGGGGCAGGCTCTGGGTGGGAGTTTGGGTGTAGGAGAGGGATCAGGGCTGGGACAGGGGTTGGGATGCAGGCGGGGTTGTGGGGTCTGGGAGGGAGTTTGGGTGCAGGAGGGGGGTCTGGGCTGGGGTAGAGGGTAGGAGGGGGTGCGGGGTGCAGGCTCCGACTGGGAGGCGCTTACCTCAGGCGGCTCCTGGTTGGCGCCATAGCAGGGCTAAGGCAGGATCCCTGCCTGCCCTGGCTCCACATTGCTCTGCTCCTTGAGGTGGCTGGCATGTCCGACCTCTAGGCAGAGGGGCCAGGCTGCTCTGCGTGGTACACGCTGCCCATGGTACCCGGCCAATGGGAGCTGCGGAGCTGGCGCTGAGGGTGGGGGCAGTGCACAGAGACTCCCTGAACGCCCCCACCTAGGGGCTGCAGGGGCACATCGGCGAGCCAGCGCTTGCGGCTCCAGCCCTGAGGGACAGGGGGCGCTGAGGCTCAGAGACCGGTGTCCGGCCTGTGGCACAGAGACTTGCTGTGGGCTGGATGAAAAGAAGCAGCGGGCTACATCCAGCCTGCGGGGCCCCCCTTAACCTGAGGTCCTAGGCTGCAGCCCCTAAAGCCCCTGCATTAATCTGGTCCTGGCTAAAAGAGATGCTCTAGTTCCAACAGAAATTATTTCAAGGAAGTTCTATGGCCTGTGATATGCAGGAGGTTGGAAGAGATGATCACATTGTCCCTTATGACCTTATAATCTATGAAATCAGTAATCCACTGCAGGAGTCCAAATCTGACCACTCAGAAGAAATGATAATATGTTGGAAGTAAAATATTATAATGCTTATTACATTCACTGTACACTTAATAACTACATTAATAAACAGATGAATGTATAAAGCACCTATACTTCCACAATTTCACTTGTTGCTATCCCATGATGCAATTTTCTACAACTTAGAGAATGTTTACACTTACTAACGCCTGTTTATTAAGGCTCCAGAAGTTTGAAGGGAACGAGGGTTAAGTTTAGCTCTCTGTGGTTCAGTAAACACTTTAATGGGCAGTGACAATCATTGTCAGACAGTACGTTTTAAAATTTACATTTAACTACTAACTTTTAGTAACCACATTTTAAGTCAGAGTGGCTGCAATATACCGCATGCACAACTCCAGCTACCATTTTGTTTCATTATCATATGATGGACAGTTACACACACATTTTTTTTTACTCTTTCTATAGGTGAGGCTGTATTTTTTTGTTCTGTTTTTGTTTATTTTGATTCTTATAAGTCAATGTAGTGCTCATTAAAGGTGCCATACTGACAGCAAAGGAGAATGAAATTCTGTTTATCCACTTAGCAGGCACAGTGCGGGCTTCAACAATGGAAGCTTCCCCACTCTGCTGTTCAGCATCCTTCTATTCTGACCTGGAGGGACAATTTGTGGAGATGAGGGAGCAGACCATCCTTAATGCCAATTTAATCCTTTGCTTCTCTGATGAGACTGCCAAACGGGTTGACAATTAGCAAGTAATAATAATAAACAGTAGTAATACTTAGCACTTCAGAGCACTTTACAACCAATACTTAACATCCTTGGAGGTAGTTATTATATCCGATAAGGAAATGGAAGAAGAGAAGTTAAATGGACTTGCTAAAAGGACACACAATTTGTCAGTGAAGCGCCAGGACTACTACTCGTAAGTTCTTAGCTCAGAATCCTGTGCTCAGTTCATTGTATTATACGGCTTCCAGTAAATTACTAGTAACATTTGGAATGCTGGATTTTTGAATGCATACACTTGACCACTAGGAAATGGATTGAGACCATCAGCTCATATTACACAAACAGCTATAAAACAGCTATCAGATAGTTACTGCCATTCTGTCATTGCTCACTACAGCTTGGTGACATTTTTCAACCAAAATATTTTTCAGCCAAAATTCCAATTCAGCAACATCAAAATATTTTATGAATTTATGTCAGTCAAATTGTTCATGTAAAAAAAATCCAGAACATGTGAAACACTTCTTTTTCACATTTTCAAAATGGAATGTTTTGATTTTTTTTTAGTTTGAAAAATATATTTCATCATCTTCAAATTTCTTTTAAAAATTAAAAACATGAAAAAACAAATTTTCATTTCAAGTCAAACAAAATGTTTTGTTCCAGCAAAAAGGAATTTTTTTCAACTTTTTGCCTAACATTTCAAAAAGTTTCATTTTTGATTCACCCCAAAATGAACATTTTTTTCAATTTTTTGGCATTTCCAGCATACTGAAAAACATGTTATTCATACGGCTCTGTTATTGATATGAGCTGGGATTTCGAAGCAGTAACTAATTTGGAGGTGAAAGACATTTTTTCCTAATTGTTAGTCCCTTGAACCACCAAGAATTTTGTTTAGCTCTTCAAAAAAAATATATATCTATATCTCTATATAGAGATATATATATAATATTGGCTCTCACAACAATCCTTTTCCCTGTGGGAGGATTTTGTTTCTTTTTAAATGCTTCTGTAGATCACTGTCCTGACTCCTTTTTTCCCCTTTAAGAACAGCATTATTTTCACTTCCATATTTAGTCAAAATAATATCAAGGGGTGCTACCATGGGCATTTTTTGACTTTTATATGGAGGGAGGGGGGGCGGCTGTAACTCCAGCCAGGTCTACAGGGCCCTGCGTGGGGTGGGGGAAGGGCAAATTCAGTGCCTGCCCAAGGCTTGCTCTCACACTCCCTCCAAACTCCACCCATGGGTGATATACCAGGATTGCAGCATCCCCATCTGTTATCAAGGAACAGACAAAAGCAACTAGGGAGAAAGGAAGGATAAATATTCCCTGATGTCCTTCACAGGTTGCCAGAATGCATACATACAGTGCAGGAAGCAGCACTTCAGATGTCCTAAACTGGAACATGTACTACACTATACTGGTGCTGGCCTTACCTCAGCTCCACTGTTTACCTTACTCACCTATAGTTACATAATGGAAAATAATATACATAATATACAAACAACTGTTCAGTCTGAAAATCTGCAGCTAAATTTGTGGATATTTGCAGGTCAATCTCTATGTTAAAATATCCACAGAATTCCAAGGGTGAGGAACAGATATTGTAATAGGCCAAATTAATCATTTGGATTAGAGCACGAAACCAGAATTTAATGCATAGCTTCAGGAGTGCTGGAATAATTTGTATAGTGGGGGATACTGACAGCCATTGAACTGCAAACCCTGTATATGATGGAAACTACTTCAAGCCAGGGGGTGTTTCTGCACCCCCAGGACCTCTAGTTCCAGCACCTATGCATAGCTTATCAAACTCCAAGACCATTCGTGGGGGCACAAGGAGGGAACATAGGGAAGGCTTCCTTATATGCGGATAAAACCCTTAGCATCAACTATCAGAAAAACAGCATGCATAGATGTGGTAGATTAGGATAGCTCCCTCTGGAACCAAGAAATGGAATTCAAAAAATAAAGAATGAAAGAAAAAAAAGCACCTGGCCATAAATAAATGAACCGCCAGTGCCAAATTTAAGGAGTTATGTGCTAAACTGCATCACATCGAACAGGAACATTTGTAGCTGAAGGTTCACTACTGGACCCAGGATTCTGCTTACTCTCATGCTCTCTCCAGAAGTGCCTAATGAGTAAAGCTCCGTCTGTCCTTTAAGTGATCAACCCATCTTTTTTTTTTTTATTGGAGTTATCATCTATAGTGCCCCTATCCAAACAATTAATATCTTCCCCTGAGAATAAATAAAAACTCACCGATGATGTACCCATTCAGACAACACATCACCTCATAATTTGATTAACAGTATCTTAAAAGCTGCACGCTATATGTCATAAAGGGGATCACTGTGGGTTAAACTAACTTTCAGAATGAACTCAATACTTTTATTGGACACGGTGGGAAAAAAGTGGCATTCATTGCTCATGTGATTTACTGTAAATAAAGGCCTTACATCTTCAAAAAGTTACAGAATCAGCACAAGCTGCATAGTAAGAGATGTGAACAGCTGGAGATACTTATAGCCATGCAACTGAATTACACACAGGCTGACAAAAATGAGATCTCTCCCTACTCTTCTTGAACCATCGCTGCAAACTGTACTCCAATTCTTGTTCCCAAACTACCTGTTGCTTGGTTTACTGGTATAACGCAGGGTGCATGAACATTATCCCAATTAACTCTACCTCACAGGGTAAAATGCAAAGCAAGAGGTATAGAGGTCGCTGCAGAACAGAGTGATGGATAGAAAACATCAGGTGCTTGGTTGCAGCAAAATGTTGAATTCTATGGCATCTTGGGAAAATGCCAAATTATGAGTGAAGTCCACAGGGTCCTAAGATGAATGTGGCAAGACACACCTTTCAGATCTATTGTTTCTGGCTCTTTGCAGGCTCAGGCATATGACTGCATAGATTTACACTCAGTTCATATTTTTAGAGGTTTTCTTTACTGCCATAAGGAATAGAAACTTTGTTAAAATGAATTGTCATATCCTGGGGCACAATTCTGAACAAATCCCACGGCTGCAGAATAAAGGGAACCCTGATTATACTTACATTTTTGTTTTTTAGATTGCAGATGTGGAAAATGAATCACAAACAATAATCTTAACAATTTCCTTAAACTGTGAAGAGGACTATTACTACGGTGACCAGACAGCAACTGTGAAAAAAACGGAACAGAGGGTGGGGGATAATAGGCGCCTATATAAGAAAAAGTCCCAAAAAATGGGACTGTCCCTTTAAAAATGGGACATCTGGTCACCCTAACTATTACGGAGGGGCTGTATTTTCCCTATGGGAAAAAAATGTTAGTAAAATGATAAATTTTTCATAGCAAAATATCACAAACCTCGTTTAAAGTTGCAGAGTCAGTTTGGGGCCTCTACCTTGTCTCTTGGAGTTCTTTTAAAACAGAACATTTTAGTATGTGCTCTTACTACTCCGCCTTGCCTCTGCCTGTTCTCCTACCCCTACCTCATCTTGCCCTAGTGTCCTTATCTAAAATTACAGTCCTTTCTCCTCTGACACTAGCGTGATCATGTGTTTTATAGCTCTTTCATAAATACCAGCCACACATTCTCCATTGCTCAACATTGTCACCTACACATGCACATGATCTCATTCAATCTCTGTCTCTCTCTCTCTCTCTCTCACACACACACTCATTAACTATTATACACATTTATTCTTCACACAGACTCCTTATCTCCTCTTGTCTCAAAGATCTGGAGACAGAGCCTTACACACCGGCACTATCGCAATTATACCAGCTGCCCGCCCCTTGTTGTCTAACTAGATCTGTCAGCTTTATTGGGGATATTGGGCATTTTAAAGAGATGCACATTTATTACAAAGGAACATAGAGGTGAAACACTGAGCCTCTAATAATTTCAGTTGTTCTTGAACAAGGGTTCCAGTGCTGCCCACAAAGCATAAAAGCATTTTGTATAATATTATGTACATAAATTTATGTGACACCTTGAGAAAAATTTTTTAAGTAATATGATCATTTTGAAAACCACTCTGACAGCTATGATAAACATATAGTCTTAGATAATAGAATTAGAGCTAAGAATATAAGCAGATTATCCCTAGGTATTTTATTCAGCTGCTCCACAGTAGTAGAATAATAAATTATTTAAAATTATTTAAGTTTTCACCAATTTGCTTAACTACAGAGCAACTCTGTCTCCTTCTTAATCTTTTATATCTCCATACCTCATGTTTTGTAAATCTCTTGAGCAAGGTAATAATACACTGAATTGGGGAAAAAGAGAGTATTATACCCTTCAGCAAACCATATAAAATGTGTCTGAGTTTAAATGAATTGTTTTAAGAAGAATTCATGTTCACCTCTATTTTCTGTGTCTCAAAGCAGAGTAGTCATTTTTAAGTATATCCATAATGTATCAGAATATTTTTCTTCTTCAAGTTATGCCTGCATTTTAGGGTTTTAGTGACCTATTACATATTAAAGCCTGTTGAAAGCTGGCAGGCTATAATCATTTTAAACGGTCTCCTACCCTTATGCTGGTGTGTCCAAATGACATGTCCGCATTTTTGCCTAGTATGAAATCTGACATTGAGAAATAAAACAACGCCTACACAGTGTGCAGCATGCAGACCCCATCTAGTCAGCCAACTGAAAATGTATATATTATAAAAAGGCATCATTCAGTGAAGTTTTAAATTCCTTCCTTCAGCCTCAACAAAACTGTCTGCAGATTTCCAACATTTATTAAAATTTAAACAAACAAAAAGTCTACACATCAAGTGTCAAGAGACAAGAATGTCAGAGTTTCACCAGAAAGTACAGTCAAACTTACTTTATGGACACTGAAATTATTCATGTAAAAGACAAAAGTAAATTTAATATAAAGCTTGTGACCAGCCTTCAGTTATAACAGCAACTTATGCTTGATTTATTGGCAGTGATGTGTATATGTGGAACATATGCTTAAATAAGTTAGTAATGATCCATTAATATGGAAAACAAATATTCATAAGCATTTTTTCTGGGGGAGAGGAGGGAGGGCAGGGAAGCACCACCTCACCTCTCCCCCTCCCCCCGAATTCTATTGTTTGGCAATGAGTCAGAAAATGAACAAGAAAAAGATTTTATTCCCATGCAAGTCAGATTTGCATTCAATCTGCATTTTTCAAGGTTAAAAACACAGAACATTGGCATAACACCAAACAAACTGGTTTAATTAAAAGAGCAACATTAAACAATTCATTACCTCACATTACATTGATGGACAAATACAGCAATAGTATTTTGATTGGAATTCCTGACAAGTTCATATGTAACTGCAAATGTTTCATTTACTTCTTAAAGACATCTTATTGATTTTCATTATGTCCAGAAACTTTGTAATACAACTCAGTCCAGCAAGGAAGAATTCAATCGAGAGATCTCCTTGCATCTGGTGCCTCTTAAATCAGGCTAAATTCAACCTACAGATATCCATTAACTGATACTATTAAGAATAGTAATTTAATCCAAATCACTCTGTATCTAGTTTTTTTAACCAACCAACCAACAGCACCTTCTTCTCTTGAAAAAATATATTAATAGGAATGTCACCAAGTTGTAATTTTCATTCAAGTGCTGTGGAAAATCATTTCAGAGACAAATTAAAATCAACAAAACAAAAACACCAAGAATTACTTTTCTCAAAGAGAAACTAAACTTTCCAAATTTTTTTCACAAGCAGTACTCTGATTTCCATCCAGGTCAGTAATAAACTGAATCCCATTAAAAGTGGGACGACGACCTAAGTGTTTCCCGGGGAGGACACCTATTGTACACTAGTCTCATCAGTGGTCTAGAGTTGCTCTATTAAAATCAAACTATCAAACAATTTCATATTTTTTTTCTTAATCATATCCCTTTCTTTTAAAATATCTGCTCCAAGTGGAAAAATGAAACAGAAACCAAAAATGACCATATTCAGAGTAAGAACATTTGTGCGAAGTAACATTTCAAGAGTTAAACAACTGTAGTTGTTCCTCATTGCTGAGGGCAGAGCGTTGTGGGGGAGGTGGGGGATGGGGAACAGAGATTTTCAAAGGCAAAGCTCAATTTATTTAATTCTGGGGAATCTAATGATAAGGAATTAGAAGATATTCTTTCGCTTATACAATTCTTCTGAAAATGGGAATATTATGATCTGAACGAGAAAAAATAACGAACAGGAAAGAATAATATATTTATGCACATACACATGTGAAAGATACATAATCTTAGGCTTCGGGGCTGAAACTAAAGTTGAGTGAACTGGTCATAATGAATTATATATTTACATTTTTTTTTTTCTGTTTGCAAATTACCTGTTATGAGACTTTGATTTTTACAGTTATTTTTAACAAATTATATACATTTCATCCACTGATTTACTTGAAAACTACTTGCTATTTGAGGGGTCTGACTGCTCATCCAAGTCTCGTGGCATTGTTTTTGCTCTCTGGTTGGATGACAAACTTTTATAAACGAGAGAAATCAAAGAGATTTTGAATATGAACACACAGATACTGCCATCATAAAACTGTGCACAAACACATGAGCACAAGCATTCATGAGATTTGCACTTGTGAATTAAAACAAATTAGATGAATGCTTTTGGAAATCAAATAAAAAAGGTCACAAATAGCATTGAAATATCTTCACAATTTTTATTTTAAGGAATGTTCACAAGTTTTGTTTTGTCCCTAGCCTGTGTTTGCCAGAATCAGGGAATGGGCGACAGGATCACTTGATGATTGCCTGTTCTGTTCATTCCCTCTGGGGCACCTGGCATTGGCCAGGATGCTGGGCTACATGGACTTTTGGTCTGACCCAGTATGGCCCTTCTTATGTTCTCTTCTGAATTTGCCAACCTCTAGCTAATACCTGGTTTGAGGGATTTTCTTTGGCCTTCAGAATTGCCTCAATAATATTAGGCTGTTGGGTGGTGTAACTGCAAGGCCTACCAAAGCTACCAAGCCCACAGACTCCATTACTGTGAGAGTCATGGTGACTAGAACAAGAGTATAAGAAGTGTTGAGCCCTGTCAGGTTTTCTTGGACTTTCTAGCCTCCCCCGGTATCTGAATTCACTGAAAATAGAGGGCACAATGTTTTCCTGGTTTTTAATATGTGAGTGTGCTGGTTGCAATTTTTGTTTTAAAAGACTGAGACACAACATCTGGTTTGGAAGAGGGGGGTCAACTGAGAGAAAAATCACAGACTTTGAAATTTCCCATCATAGAATGGCATTCTTTATAAAGGTTTGATTTGTGAATAGCTGTAAATATGAAATCGAAGTCTTATAATTTTTAAATGTTTAACAGTAATAAGCTTCAGTGCTGTATGATATAAGTGCATATATATTAGCACCGGCTTTATGTTCCCATTGTGGATTTTTAAATATGTCTAGAGTCCTCTCAACAGCAACTCTGCATGTGTACCAATGCCCTATCTTTTTTTTTTAAAAAAAACCTTGTTTGAGAACATAAGAAAGGCTGTACCGGGTCAGACCAAAGGTCCATCTAGCCCAGTATCCTGTCTACCTTGGAAGGAGGGTCCCAACTATGGGAAGGTTTCCCTCTGCTCCCATTGACTGCTCTGCTTCCCTGGGCCTTTCATCCTCCTCAACAGCGCAGGGGCTGTCTGACCGGAGGTGGGACAATTCTACAGTGTCCCGGAAAGCCTCATCAACATATCTCTCTGCCTCCCTTAGCTCCTCCAGTTCCGCCACCCTTGCCTCCAAAGTCCGTACGTGGTCTCTGAGGGCCAGGAGCTCCTTGCACTGAATGCACACATACGCCACCCGCCCACGGGGCAGGTAATCATACATGCTACACTCAGTGCAATAAACTGGATAGCCCCCACTCTGCAGCTGGGCTTCTGCCTGCATTGTCTCCTAGTTAATGAAGGGGTTGTTTAAAGCAAGAAGTTTTGAATGTAGTTTGGTTTATAGGTTTTAAGGGGAATAAAGGGTATAAGATAGAACCGGCAAGGGACCCGCGCTCCCTTCCTGCTCCCCTTCTAAACTCCCTTGCGAAACTCCCTGTTAGCAGCCCCTGTTCGCAAAAGCTGAGCTTTTAAGAATTTGTGCAAAAATACAAAGTGCCCGTTGGGATGAACTGATTACCTTCTTGTTTGCCTTACATTTCCTCTAGGTACTGTACATTACATTGTTGAGGCTGTAAATCATGCATGCATTGCGTTGGAGCTTTGGGTGACTAACTCATTTTTCAGTTTGCCAATTTCTTTTTATTCAGATAAAGCCACAAAGTAAAAGTTTAAGGAACAGGGATCTTTGTTGTAAGTAGAAGTCTGACAAGATTTTATACTCTAGTCAATGCTACAAAAGATTTCCATCAACAAAGTATGACGGCCATTTGAGGTGGTAGCATTGCTTTTCCAAACCTACTCTAACATGTTGAACGTGGATTCATTTTGTTTCTTTTGTAGAATTTAGCATGCTTAAAGACCTTAATTTAACAAATCTCCCACAACATGTTGAGAAACAGAGGGTCGAGACACAAGCAGACAAAAGCAAGGAAAATACTCCATCTAAAACACATCCTTCAGTTCCTTAGTATTAAAGCATAAAATGTTACAAAACATAATGTGTTTATCTAAGATCTTGGTATTCAGAGAAGAGAGAAAGGTGGAGTGTTTGAATCTTATTTTGGAATTAATGCCTACTTGGCATTGCACAGAATAAATATTGAAGTGTGTGTGTGCATGCACACGCAAGTGTGCAATCTATTTGTGTTAATGACACTCAGTGCCTTTAAGAACAGATGTAAATATATAGAAGGTTCTTTATTAGCTGAAGCTGGGTGGTTGTGTGCACTACAAAAATCCTGCCCTTGTTTACCTCACCTGCATCTGGGCCCCTCGGGATCCCACAGAATCCATAGGGCTTCCCTAGCATTTGTTTCTTCATGATGCTCCTGGCAATGGCAGCTTATCTATCAGTCGCTGAAATCAAAGTATCTACCCCTGTCACTTTTGCGAATTAACTCTTGTGCTTTTATCATGAGTCTTACAATGTTTGTAGTATTGCAACCCAAAGTATCAAAACTCATGAGGTAGGCATCAAAACATCATGTGATTGGTTTAAAAATCATGAAAAAAAGAACCCATACATTTTAGTCTTTTTATTTGTTTCTGATTTTTGAGCCTTTACAGTGCACTCAGGTCATGTTTTCAACTTGTCTCCAGAAGCATGAGGGCTAGAAACATTAAAAAAAGAAAAAAAAGAAAAAAGAGAGATCCTCATACACACAGGCGCTGTGTCTTTAAGGAAAACAACAAACATCACAAGACTTAAAATAAAGTCATGAAATTTGGTGACGCTATATTTGGTGATTTTGTTAAAGCTTCAGCTGCCACAACCATGCAATTGCAGAAGAATCTTAGCCTTTTATTTTTTTTTAAAGGGTAAATTTCTTGCCATCGTGGTTGAAGAAAAATATTTGAAAATGTGAAACAAGCAAGGCCTCAAGACTCAGAAATTAGAAGGTAGATAAAAAGAACCAAAAATTATTTATCTATTAAAATATGATTTTTTGGAGTCCTGACTTCTGAATGTCTGAGGTTGGCAATACCATAAACTGCCATTAGCCACCTCGGAAGACACTCATAGCTTAATGTTGAGTGCTCTTTCTCCTTATAAAGTGTACTCTGAAAACCCAATGTGAGACTGTCAGACAGCTGCTATCAGTGTCACCAGCCTGAACATTGATCCCAACATAATAATTCTCACACTGTACAACCAAGATGCTTTAATACGGTACTTATTTAGAATTTTCAATTTCTAAATAGCAATAACGGCTCCCATGCCAATTCCTATAAGACAGGTAAACAACCACTATGAAGGGCCTTATCATTTCATAATAATTAGAAGAATGTTTGAGAGATGAGTGAAGCAACCTTGGTGGATAATAGACAGGGTATTAATATTCTAGAAAGGCCTTGTATATTCAAAGTGAAACTGTATCACCCATAAAACTTTCATTTGCCAATATATCCTAACTCCCTTTTCATCTTATAATAGCAACAATGACCTCAGTTCAGGGCATTTCCCAGAGATTATCAACTGGCTTGGGTTAATAGCCTGCAGCTACACCATAGGCTATGATCTCCTCTCACCTGTTCTGTAATTCTGATAAAATGCCTTGAAACTTGATCAGCATTAATGAAAGTTATGCACACACATTGAGAAAATAATATTACTCCAAGCTTGCATGCAAAATACCCTTAGTATTTTTAATAAAGCTACTGTACATGTACAATAGCTGTATCGTTACATGAAATTTTCATTCCCCAGCCTTCCCTAAGGCACAAGAAACATCAATTACTGACTAATGATCAGCAAAACTTCGGCATGAAAATAGAGACATGGTAGAACTGTGGCATTAAAAAAGGACCGGAAATCACTAAGACCTGAAAACTAAGTTCTGTTTTCTTTTCCACTTCTGTAACTTTATGCCTCCCCCACAACCCTTTTTTAAAAAAAACCCCTCTCCTTATTTTACTCCATGATTGACATTTTATTTGCTACATTTTTGCCTGGAGAATTGTTTAGGACAAGTTATGAATTCTTGCCGTCACTGATTTATAATGAAAACTGGATACAAGCCCTAATAACTGCTAAACTGTTTTACTTGCAGTTTAACCGCTGTTTGTGTACATTATACTCATGGACACATATATGCATTATTGAGCTTTTGAGGGAGGCACAATGATCTGCCTCAGGGATGTGGCCGTCTGCCAGGATCTGCATGTCAATGGAGTGTTTCCAGTGGATCGCCAGACTCCACTCCTTCCTATTATTATACGCGCCACGCAAACTTCCTGACTGAGAAGATATGCTTTCAATTCCAACAGTGCAACTCACAAAGCTTTTGGAGATATTCCATAGTTTTACCCTCATGTGAAATTTTCCATAAGAAAATGGCACTTAGCCCACCACACAGTATCCTCTGTTGATAAGAGGTACGTATTAGAAGAAACCAAATTACAACACAGAATACCTACCCACAGAATGACCCACATAGTCATGATATTATTTCTTGAACTAGTCTAAGAATATAAAAGTTAATTGGCATGGTTAACATACACCAAATCAGACTGAGTATGCTTAAATGAATATAGATGTGAGAATCACAGAAATATAGGGCTGGAAGGAACTTTGAGCAGTAATCGAGTCCTGCACTAAGGCAGGACCAAGTAAACCTAGACCACCCCTGACATGTTTGTGTCCAACCTGTTCTTAAAAACCTCCAATGATGGGGATTCCACAACCACCCTTGAAGCCTATTCCAGAGCTTAACTACTCTTTTA
Organism: Terrapene triunguis; assembly: GCF_002925995.2. Classification (NCBI taxonomy): domain Eukaryota; kingdom Metazoa; phylum Chordata; order Testudines; family Emydidae; genus Terrapene; species Terrapene triunguis. The sequence continues at coordinate 21,143,452 of NW_020664373.1, forward strand.
GTTAGAAAGTTTTTCCTAATATCTAACTTAAATCTCCCTGGCTGCAGATAAAGCTCATTACTTCTTGTCCTGCCTTCAGTGGACATGGAGAACAATTGATCCTTGTGTTCTTTATAACAACCTTGAAGATGGTTATCAATCTTCTTTTCTCATCACTAAACATGCCCATTTTGGGGCTTTTAAAAAAACCTTTCCTCATAGGTCAGGTTTTTTAAACCTTTTATCATTTATGTTGCTCTCCTCTGGACTCTCTCCACACCTTTCCTAAAGTATAGTGCCCAGAATTGGATAGAGTACTTCAGCTGAGGCCTCACCAGTGGTGAGCAGAACAGGACAATTACCTCTCGCATCTTACATATGACACTCCCGTCAATGCACCCCAAAATATTAGCGTTTTTTGCAGCTGCATCACATTGTTGACCCATTCAATTTGTGATCCACTGTAACTCCCAGATCATTTTCAGTAGTACTGCCAACTGGCCAGTTATCCCCATTTTATAGTTGAGCATTTGATTTTTCCTTCCTAAGTGAAGGACTTTGCACTTGTTTTTTTTTATTAAATTTCATTTTGTTGAATTCAGACCAATTATCCAACCTCTCAAACTTATTTTGAATTCTAATCCTGTCCTCCAAAGTGCTTGCAAGCCCTCCCAGCTTGGTGTCATCTGCAATTTATAAGAATACTCTCCCACTCCATTAGATATGCCCTCCCAGTCTGACAGTGAACCATGAATAACTACTCTGAGTATAGGGTCTTTCAACGAGTTGTGCACCGACCTTATATTAATTTAATTTAGACCACATTTCTTTAGTTTGCTTATGAGAACGTCATGTGCAACTGTGTCATATTAAATACCTTCTTGAAACATATACTAAAGGAGATTAAAACAAACAGAAAAACACATTTTCTGATGAATTTTGGCTGAATCCTTGTAAGTAAATTTTAGGCAAAAATTAAAATGTAAAATTATGTTGTAGTATACTACTACTTCAGTTTAAAAGCAGAGGATTTAGAGGAGAAGAACATATAAATGTCAACATATTTAATCAAAGTTTTCTAGACATTATAGGAAAAAAATGTAAGCTCTATCCTATATTTATAGCTACCAATTATACCTCAATCTTTGCTTCCTAAAGTCATTTACATTTACTGAAATTTACTAAGTAGTGCTCCCCTTCATAGACTCCTCAGTACCATGTTATTTGCACAGTTATTTCTGACTCAAATTCAGAACTAAAAGGTTTCCTGTGGAAAGCTTCCTCAGAGTATCATGAAAGTATCCCTTAAACAAATCTCCAGCAAGTACTGCCCACTTGAATGAATGCTGCAGAAAGAGTAGTGCATCTGCTACTATAAAGGACCACAAGAAAAAGTATCACAGCAAGATTTAGTTTAGTACTCAAAGCTGATGGAATGATTTTTTTTTGTTATTATTCCTTTTTCACTGATATTGCTCTCACCTAGCTCCATCTATATGTCCACCATTATTTCTGAGGCAAGAAAAAACCCTAACTCTGGCCTATATTGTCCCCTTTGTTACTTCCTCCAGGAAACTAAGACCCACCAGATCTCTTCTGGGAATCTTCAGAAATGCCTCATCTAGATCTTGACAAGAAAATGGCATGACTGGGATTTGGGATAGGAGCCAAAGCAGAACGAACAGAACAAAGGACAATTGCTCTCTTCAGTGGCCTCTTCTGCCAACTCAATGGATAATCAATTGGAAATACTATCAGGAGTTAACACTGCTTGAAGTCTTGCCTTGGGGTAGGGAATCAGAATGCTGTGTAGTTTCTCAGGACAGGTCACAAAACTTACATAATATTTTGATCCATAAGAGAGTCTCTCCCATATGCATTTAGAGTTTCTCTTTCAGTGATTAACACAAATTCAAGTTAACCTGCACTATAATAGCTGCTTAGAAAATTATTAAGGTACTTATGAAAACCACCTTATTTCTTGTGTTGCGGTCCACAGCTGTTGTACGAGAAGCAAAAATCTGAAGTTTTGCCAAAATCTCTTAACCCTTTCAGACCCTACCTCCAGTGAAGTGACATTCATATTGTTTTGATGACATTTTATCCATTGTGCTTTTCAATTCAAAATTATGAGTCAGACAGTGTTGGCATACACACAATAATGGTGATGAGAGAGAAGTCAGACATTTTACAGAAGTTACTACCAAAGGGCCAAATCGAGATGTTTTTACCCAGCAGTTCACCCTGACTAAATGAAAACAGCTTTGAGTTCTGGTCCAAAATGCATTGTCCTTACCCAAATAATGAATTATATTTACTTTATAAAATGATGTTATTTGTAGGCTTTTCTGTGATAGTTATCACCATAGTAGATGAACCCTTTACAAACATTAATGAAGTAAGTATAATAGCATCCCTGGGAAGTATTACTATTCCCATTTTGTAATGTGGAACTGAAGCAGAGAGAGATTAAGTGACTTGCCCAAGGTCAAACAGGAAATCTCTGGCAAAATCAGGAACAGAACTCACATCTCCTGAGTCACAGACCAATACTTTAACCACCCTTCCTCTCTAAATAAAAATATATAAAACATTCTTTGGGAACTGGGAAGTGACTTGTTTCTGTGCTTAAACTTCAGCTGCTTTTTCTGTTCTACTTCTTTCTCTTATCCCCTAGGCCACCAGACATTTTGACAAAATGAAATCAACCAGAAAGTGTCTCGGATCACTCTGCAATATCCCTCCCTAGTTTTAATAATTGAGTTATGCAAATTGAAATTAACTTTATTTTACATTTTAACCCACGTATAATCGTGCTTTGAGCCCTGTGTTTTAGTTCCACTGTAATTTACAAATGTTTCTTTCCCAGCATCTGTCCCTCAAGCTTTTGAATTAATTATATACTTTTTTTGTTCTTTCTTCAAACTCCCAGTCAGACTGAAAACAAAGAGCACAGTGAACATGATACAAACCACACATTCATAGCTAAATTAAATCATCATTTGTGTGACTCCACAGATAATTACAAGGAGAAACAAATTCTCCCTTTCTCAGAATGTACCAGTGCAGAATTAGCTTGTGCTAGTAACAGAAGGAAAGCCCACCACCAATGGTCTTCTATGGACCAAACTCTCCTGTTATTTTAGATTATGTGTTGTCTTAAAGTAAATGAGCCAATCAGCTCTTTGACTAGTTGTGATAACAGCTATAAATTGCTAATCTATCATGCATGGGGCTCTTCAGTTCCTTTCTACAGCTGACTGCTTTAAGCACATTTCTCACCAGAGTAACTGACAGGAACACCTCTGCATAAGTAGTATGTGAAATGATACTACTATACATGATAAATGTTATCACTTACAAAGTTCTTACAGCATGACTCATTTCCTTCCCCCACCCCGCTTATGTTCTATTTTCTTTAGATAGTTGTCCTTGTTGGTTTGTTTTGAATCAGAATCTATCATCAAATATGTGCAAAGTTGCTGCCATTTGTCTACTCAATTCAACATGTATAGCAATATTCCTTACACAGAAAAATGAAGCTAATGTGTCTTTGTTATTCTCCTCACCTCGACCCTTATTGCTGCTTGGTTTCCCCCTTAATATCATCTCCCTTTCTCCCCCTTACCTCTTATAGTACAGCAATATTATAATTCACCGACTAAATAACTAATATAGGATATAATAGATATATCCATCATCCTACTCCATTAGTGGATGAATCTCCCAACGGGAGCCAGTTTGAAAATAGCTTTTGTAGGTATCTTAGTTACTTCTTTTCATGTCAAATACAAATGCTAGCTATTAAAAAATGATTTGAAGTAAAATTGGACCAAGTGGGATGAACTGATTAAAAATAAATTGGTTCACTTTTGGAATATCAGTAAGTCAGAGCCTACATTGCCTCAATTCTGCTGCATTCCCCCCTCTTGCTTTTCAGACATACTTTTACTTACTGCTTGCGTAAGAAAATAACTTACATTGTCAACATTTTTGTTTATCTTTACGAAAAAATTATAACTTGAAAAAGAAAGATAAAACAATAATTGTAATGCTTCAGATGTTTGAGACATTACAGCTGATTCAAATTTTACATATAAAAATCATAGACCTGATTGGAAATTTTCTGTGGAAACTTTTTCGATGAAAAATAATACCTTATGCCCTCATTCTCCTCTATGTGCCAGGCTCTTCAACCATACTATGTTTTCTTTGAGCATTGTGTCCCTAAGCACCATTGCAGTTCAGAAAGAGGGGAGACCCTTGTGCATCATGGGAGATGTAGATCAACCAGAGAGCCTGGCCCATAGAAGAATCTGGGGGCATGAGGCACCCAAACTACAACTCCCATGAAGCACAGAGGCAGCATTTCTGAATTCAAACATTTTGGGGGTAAGTTTTCAGTTTTTTTTATTTTTTTCCCCTCTGAAATGTCTAAATTTTCCAGAGAATTTTGTTATGAAAATTATGTTTTATTGTTGTCATTGAACTTTTACACAGAAAACAAATTCATTTTATGGCCATTTCTAATCATATTACCTTTTTTCAGTGAGCAGCTAAATGTGTACTAGGATTTCTGAGTTTACGCCATATTCAAGCACAAACCTGCCACAGGTACATACATTTAACACCCAAAGAGTTAGTGCCAAGATGTACCATATGTACAGATTCTAAGGCAGGGGGCAGCAACCTTCGGCTCAGGGCCCATCAGGGTAATCCGCTGGCAGGCCGCGAGACATTTTGTTTACCTGGACCGTCTGCAGGCACAGCCCCTCGCAGCTCCCAGTGGCCATGGTTCACCGTTCCCGGCTAACGGGAGCTGCGGGTAGCGGCGCGGCCCACTGGTAGCTGCGGGGGGCCGTACATGCGGACGGTCAACATAAAATGTAAACACGGATTACCCTGATGGGCCGCGTGCCGAAGGTTGCCAATCCCTGTTCTAAGGAATAGGGAGTAAAAGAGCAAAACCACCCTTTGTCTACAACTTCTCAGTCTGCAACACAGCCTGATGAAGTCAACTCTATCTTCTGTGTTTGTACAGTGTCTCACACAATGGGGTCCTGATCCATAACTAGAGCTCTGAGGTGCTACTGTGATCAAATAATTATAATAATAATAATTACCAGTGTCAGAATAATTCAAGACTTACTATTCGTTTTCAGTCTTTGAAAATGAGAATGATATTTCCAAGCAGGTTTTAAAAAAAAGTAGACAGCTGTATTAGATCAATCTTTGTTTACTTCTTATGCTGGATCTATTTTGACAGATGCTCTTCTACTTTCAAAATTACACTAGCTCTGACTTACCATTTGAACCTACATAGTGAGCTCCTGTTTCTCAGCTCAGCTGGTAAAAATATGCACTTGTTCAGCACAGTAACAAAATAAACTGCAGAGCATAGTAATTAATTGTTCTGCAAACTGTGAAATGATTAACAACATCCTTCCATAAATTAAACCTTATTTCATTTCCACAACTGTACTTGCCAGACAAGAATATCAGCTGTGCCCACCAGGCTTTACATTATCATACCTATAACACTTATCAGTGTTTATTTACAAAGACCCTCTTCACTGTGGGTCTCTCTCTGTCAATCATCTCAGGACGACTGTAAGTGTTATGATAGGATATGATCAGATTATTGCTTTTTGAATGCTTGGCTAACTTCACAAAAAAAGTCTACAATTATGTAAACTTCCAATTTTAAGGAAAATATTAGCCCCTTAAAAATGCATTTCTTTCATTTACAGGAACCTCTCCTTTTTTAATGATCATTTAATACTTTCAGCACTGATGACTTTACATTTTTCTTCTTTTTGGAGTATTAAAAACTTCATGTTGACAAAAGAACATAAGAAATGTTCCTTCTCTTTCAATGTCAAAGCCATGTTCTACCGCCTGTTTCACCGTTAACAGCATTTTCTCCTTTATTGTTCCGGTTAATAAGCACTCTCTTTGGTAACAGAGTAGAGCACAGAGCATTTGCAAAAGCTAGTTCTTATTCAGATATCAAAATGATTTATTTTGCATGGTTGGCAGAGCTAGGATTTATCTTCAGCTAACAATTTAACCTATCCAAGACTTCCAGAACTTCCACAAAACATGAAGACTCTTTACCCCTCGGCCCATATATGTAAGCAAACATTTGCAGCCATTCACATATATGGGCGAGCTAGCAGAAACTATTGTCAACAGCACTAGAATCAATCACCTTCACATATTTAAAGGGAAACACACATTTTCACTTACTGCCTGTCAGAGTGTCACCAATAGACATCAGATCGTGCAACTCTGGCTAAGAACAGAATGCTTTTCTGTGCTTTTACTTCTCATCTAACACACAGAAAACCTCCTTGCAGGGCAAATTAAATATTACCTGGCTTCTATTTTTATACCACATATGATTAACACACTTTTCTATGAACCTTGTATTTTTCTTTAATAAGGTTGCCAGGTGCCTGGTTTTTGACTGGAAAGTCTGGTCAAAAAGGGGACCTGACAGTGTCTGGTCAAAGCTACTGATCGGACACCCAAAGTCTGGTTACTGAAGGTGGGGGAGGCCAGGTCATCACCCACGCCAGGGCCTACTCAGCTGGGGCTGCCTCCTACCTGTGTCAGGTGGCAATAGCTTCATGCTCCACAGGCAAATCCCTCTGACCCAGGGGCTTCAGGGGAAAAAGGTAGGGCAGGAGTGGGGCCTTGGGGGGGGGGGGGGGAGGGGGGGGGGGGGGGGTGACTGTAAACACAGATGAAGGGCATCCATCTAAAAAGATGCCACCTTCAACTACTTTATGCACCCCCAGAGCTAGCTAAACTTCCAAAATAAAACACCTTCTATACAGTTTGAGGTGAGTCTTGCTTCACTGAATTCACACTAGGGTTACAAGAACAGCACTGCATAATTAAGTTCCTATGATCACTTGCATTTCTGCAAAGACCACTCTTCATGGAACTAAATAAAAAGGGGTTAGTTTTTTTTCTTCAGTGGAAAAGTAACAAGAGAATATTTAGTTGGCTCCTGAGCAACATTTACAAGATAAAACCACACCTAGAAAATCTAAAGTTGTAAGCACAGGGCAGAACCCAACCTACGTTCTGTTGCAATCTTTTGCCAGTGTGCAAGCAGGCTACACAGTAAAGCAATGGCTGCTCCACATGCTGCTCTACCTTGCACATGGCTTGCTCACCCAAGAGCAACCCAAGCCAACTAGAAGTAATAAAAGGATGTATGAAATAAAGCATGCCAGGGACAAAGGGAAGATACTATGCATATTAGACAAACGGGATATTACATAACCATCTGGAAGTGTAACAGCTACTTCACACCCCAGGCCAGGAGTAACAACTGTCACACAGTTATTTCTAATAAGCTTCTGGAGTTATAGGGCATGTCAATTGCCTAGACAACTAATACATCTCCCAGATATGGAAGATGGCACGTGCACAACCAAAGTTCCCACTTAATCCATTAGCTGTGCCAAACCCAGAAATAGCTGTGACTGGCTGCTAAATTTCAAGCCTAGGAGACACCAGGTTGGAAATGGTGAATTGGTGGAGATTGTGTGTCAGATTGTCAGAGGTTATTTTTATCTATCTATATTAATATTCATAACAAACAGTCACACCACTATCCAGTTTTTGAAAATTAAAACTGAAGAGATATAAAGAACAGAGGCAGATGATTCAGGCATGAAATACTATAAACTGCTAAACACATACAAACCCAGATCTTAGAGCCCTCCTTTCCCACAAGAAGAAAGTATATTTTCAAGGGAAGAGGGAGCTGCTCCACCCTCATAGGTATATCCCCACCTTATCCCTGCCCCCTTCCCAGGCATCTTCACTTCTTGATCCTACACAAACTCCCCCAGAGTACAACAGCCAGGGACTATTGGGAGCTGGAAGCTGGAAATGGAAAGAAGAGCCAATATTGCTTCCACTGAGTTGTAAGAGAGGCCTGCTCCCTCACATCAGTCCTGTCACCTAAATAACACCTCGTCTTTTGAACAGCCATCTATCTATCAGTTGTTGGAGATAAAAGGATCTAAAAGGATTATATAAAATAAAAAAAATCCACTATGATTTACAATTCCAAGCTTTCCTATTCTCTTAGCCACCAATCTCTTCAGAAATAAAATGCACACATACTAATTGTAAAAACAGGTCATCCTCTCATGTTTAAATAGTATACAATATATGTCTTCTGAGACAGTCTAATCCTCTTTTCTGATTTAGGGGCAGCCATCCAAGGATAACAGCACATTTAACAGCATGAATGAGAAATAAAAAATATATTCATTACATCCAATCTAATTGCTCTAACAGCTGTAGGATGTCACCAATCTGATGGATTGGCAGAAGCCCCAGATTCAGTGTCTACATGCCCCAAAGCCCTTCCCCACTCTACTAAAGAATTAGACCAACTGATAAGTGCATACATTTCCTCATGACATTCCTGGGTGACCAGTGGTTGCAAGTTGAATGGCAGCTCAACAGGCTCTATGACAGGGACTTTTCTTTGGCTGGTTGGTAGGTTAGATTTTGTTACATATTACACTTCTGTAAACTTTGTAAGATTTTTGCTTTTAAATTTGATCAAATCCTAGAAACGAAATTTGTTGACAAAAAAGAAAACAAATAAAATTAAGAAAAGAACCTTTCCCAAAAGGTAAAATTTTAAATTTAATGGTAGGCCTATACAAAAAATCTTTGATATTTGTCCCAAATCTGGGGCTAGTATGCAGTGTAACACCACCAAAAGTAAGTGGCGTGAACATTGCCCTCTGCCTGTAGCACCCCCTCTCAAGCCTCCCAGATCCTTCCCAAATAGATCTGAATACATATTGAGGGCCTCATACACCATTGCATTACTTCACTTTCACAATACTGTAGCTCCATTAAAATATCAATAGAATTATACAGCATAGAGCACAAGTAACTCAGTTGTTAAATAGACTCAATATTATATTTATTATACCATATAAAACCTACATAAAAAGCACACTAGAGTTAGGAAAAGCCGGAATGAAGGGTCCTGTGCCATCTTAATTTGGCCGCCTTGTGCATATGTATTTTGATACAATCTTCAATTATATGACCACATACCATTTTCCCACAGGGTCCCTGCCTTATTCAATGCACAGGATAAATGGTGCTCAATTAATGAGCAGCTATTCAATACTTTGTTTTCTCCTTATTGCTCAATGTGTGGCCCAAGGCCTTAGTTACTTCACACTAAACACTGCTCAGAAGACAGAACTCATCATTACAGTATCTGAGTGCTTCACAAATATTAATGACTTTATTTTCACAATACCCATGTAAAGTATTGTGAGCAAACTATCCTTCTGCATAGGAAAGATGGGAAGTATGGCAAGAGACTACCCTAGCTTAACCAGGAGAACTTCAATGATCTGAAAATCAAAAAAGAGTCCGACAAAAAGTGGAAACTAGGTCAGAATACAGAGGATGAATATATACAAATAACACACGTATGTAGGGATAAAATTAGAAAGGCCAAGGCACAAAATGAGATTAAACTAACTAGAGACATAAAGAGTAACAAGAAAACATTCTACAACTACATTAGAAGCAAGAGGAAGACCAAGGACCAGGTAGGCCCATTACTCAATGAGGGGGAGAAAACAATAACAGAAAATATGGAAATGGCAGAAGTGCTAAATGACTTTTGTTTCCGTTTTCACCAAAAAGGTTAGTAGTGATTGGATGTCTAACATAGTGAATGTCAGTGAAAATGAGGTAGGATCAGAGGCTAAAATAGGGAAAGAACAAGTTAAAAATTACTTAGACAAGTTAGATGTCTTCAAGTCATCAGGGCCTGATGAAATACATCCTAGAATACTAAGGAGCTGAACGAGGAGATATCTGAGCCATTAGCAATTATCTTTAAAAAGTCATGGGAGACAGGAGAAATTCCAGAGGACTGGAAAGGGGCAAATATAGTGCCAATCTATAAAAAGGGAAACAAGGATAACCTGGGGAATTACAGACTAGTCAGCTTAACTTCAGTACCAGGAAAGATAATGGAGCAAATAATTAAGCAATCAGTTTGCAAACACCTATAAGATAATAAGGTGACAAGTAACAGTCAGCATGGATTTCTCAAGAACAAATCACGTCTATAAGGCGGGTGCAAAACTGGTTGGAAAACCGTTCCCAGAGAGTAGTTATCAGTGGTTCACAGTCAAGATGGAAGGGCATATCGAGTGGGGTCCCACAGGGATCAGAGTCTCTACTGGCCTATTATACCTGCCACCCATGGTTTTCTTCTGTGCATGATAGATTGGTGAATAAACTGTTTTTAGAGGTGGCCCTGCTCTTATACACTTTTTCTATTCTATTTCATTTTAAAGATTTTGTTAACTGTACAGCATACTAAGAACCTTCAAAACAGATTTTTTTTTTTAAATAGAAAAAATAATATTCCCAAAGTCCTGAATTAAAGCTTTCATCCACTGTTGTATCCTGCTTTATACAATTCTGATGCTCTGAAATTATTTTTTTCTGATTGGTTAAAAAGAGTCGCTTGTCTGTAGAAGCCAGTATATATTCTCTTCTCTCTTTCACCAATGACCTGAAAGTCTGCCCCCATCATATTTAAGATTTTAAAATGAAGCATATCCTTACTG